>NC_137667.1:20698189-20838189 GCF_963422515.1 Blennius ocellaris | reverse complement strand
GAGGGCTAAGGGGTAGGCGGAGGGTTAAGGGGTAGGCGGAGGGCTAAGGGGTAGGCAGAGGGTTAAGGGGTAGGCGGAGGGCTAAGGGGTAGGCGGAGGGTTAAGGGGTAGGCGGAGGGCTAAGGGGTAGGGTAGGGATGGGAATTGATGAGGTTTTTGCCATTCTGACTCCAGTTTGTTTCTCGGCTCTCTTGGTGGATTTTCACCTGGAAACAAAACCTGCAGGTTCAACATCCGAGGATGTGCTGACGTGGCTGCTGGGTTCTCGCTGCCCAGGACACATGTTTCTGCATGTTGGCTGGATTTCCTCCCTTTCATGAAACCTCCACTTTGCCAGTGTTTCTAGTTGCCCTGTGCTCATCCTTCCTCCTGACATGGAACCAAACTTGTTGCTAGTTTTGGTCCTTCTGCCTTTTCGGAGGTGTGTTCAGAAGAAGAGCTGGTTCCAGTTCTGACAAGGGAGGAGACTGGGAGGAGGTGCAGGAGGAGGTGCAGGAGGAGGTGCAGGAGGAGGTGCAGGAGGAGACCAGGACCTCCTGGTCTGGCAGCAGCTTGGATTCCATCCAGGAGAGCAGAAGGAAGGTGTTGGAGATGTTGCTCACTTCCAGTTTGGCCCGATGAAGGCTGCGGGTTCATTTCTCCTCGAAAGACCCAGAATGAAAGTGTCTGTTTCATCGTTTTCCATCCTTCTTCACTGAAACACGTTCTTCAAGTTGACATGAACACAGGAAACCTTCACTCCGAGTCAGCAAATGTGTTTATAAGAACAAATGTGGCGACTTGAGGAGACAAAGAGTAAAATGTTGTTGGTGTTGAATACAATGAGTTTGGATGGATGGATGATGGATGATGGTTGATGGATGGATGGATGATGGATGATGGATGATGGATGATGAATGATGGATGATGGATGATGGATGATGGATGATGGATGATGGATGATGGATGGATGGATGTTTCATCCGGACTGACCAGCCAACGGAGCCACGGCCTCACAAGAAGACGCTTCACCGTGTGTTACTTCTTTCACAGGTTTTCCAAACAGCAGTAATGTTCCGTCATGTTTCCTGGTAACTGACACAAGACTCAAGGTGATACAATTTGGATGAAACTATATTTAATCTGAGTTTTAAATGATTTTTTTTTTATCATGACATTTACAGTAAATATACTTGATTTGCTTTCACATATTAAGGCATATTTCTTTTTAAATATCAGGGAATAGAAGGCAGCTCATCAGAGTTTAACCATTCTAACAAACAGCAGGACTTCAGAATGAGGCTGTTCTCACAAACACAGACCGGCTGAAGGTTTGGTAAAACAAGGTTGGTTGAGTGATTCGATGTAAAAATGTTTTAAATGTAGCGTCCTGAAGAGAGACTGACGGAAAAAGTGTGCGTCGCTGCTGTAAAGTGTGTGTCGCTGCAGTAAAGTGTGTGTCGCTGCAGTAAAGTGCGTGTCGCTGCAGTAAAGTGGGTGTCGCTGCAGTAAAGTGCGTGTCGCTGCAGTAAAGTGCGTGTCGCTGCAGTAAAGTGCGTGTCGCTGCAGTAAAGTGTGTGTCGCTGCAGTAAAGTGTGTGTCGCTGCAGTAAAGTGCGTGTCGCTGCAGTAAAGTGCGTGTCGCTGCAGTAAAGTGCGTGTCGCTGCAGGAAGTGTGTGTCGCTGCAGTAAAGTGTGTGTCGTTGCAGTAAAGTGCGTGTCGCTGCAGTAAAGTGCGTGTCGCTGCAGTAAAGTGCGTGTCGCTGCAGTAAAGTGCGTGTCGCTGCAGTAAAGTGTGTGTCGCTGCAGTAAAGTGCGTGTCGCTGCAGGAAAGTGCGTGTCGCTACAGGAAAGTGTGTGTCGCTACAGTAAAGTGCGTGTCGCTGCAGTGAAGTGCGTGTCGCTGCAGTAAAGTGTGTGTAGCTACAGGAAAGTGTGTGTCGCTACAGTAAAGTGCGTGTCGCTGCAGTGAAGTGCGTGTCGCTGCAGTGAAGTGCGTGTCGCTGCAGTGAAGTGCGTGTCGCTGCAGGAAAGTGCGTGTCGCTACAGGAAAGTGTGTGTCGCTGCAGGAAGTGTGTGTCGCTGCAGTAAAGTGCGTGTCGCTGCAGTAAAGTGCGTGTCGCTGCAGGAAAGTGTGTGTTGCTACAGGAAAGTGTGTCGCTGCAGTAAAGTGTGTGTCGCTGCAGTAAAGTGTGTGTTGCTATAGGAAAGTGTGTGTTGCTGCAGGAAGTGTGTGTTGCTATAGGAAAGTGTGTGTCGCTGCAGTAAAGTGCGTGTCACTGCAGTAAAGTGTGTGTTGCTACAGGAAAGTGTGTGTTGCTGATGTCAGGATCTCTCAGCAGAACAGAGTTGATTGTGGAACAAGGACACGGTTTTAAAGCAGGATTGAGCAGCAGCTGATACTTTGGCGTTTCTTTATTCACAGTTTCCATTCAAGTCAGACACACTGAGTATAAAAACACCAAGTCAATAAACCTTGGGCCAATAAATGAAACGCTATTTAAAGAAAGACTTTCTTCTTCCAGCACTGCTTCTTTCTCTCCGGGATCCATTCTTCCTCTAAACTTTGTCAGGACTGAAGTTTTGCTCATGTGGGTTTATTTCACTCTCATCTTTTCATCAAGGGCTTAAATAGTTTATTTTCTAATCTCTGTATAGTAAAAGCTTTTTATGAATTAAAAAAAAAAAATCCCTGTATGAATATGTGTGAAATCTCGTCACTTGCTGGATGAGAATCCAACGTTGCCGCGAGCTGTGAGAGTGTGAGTGAATGTACAGCTCTCCTCCGTCTATGGATGGATGGATGGATGGATGGATGGATGGATGGATGGATGGATGGATGGATGGATGGATGGTCACATGTCCAATAGGGAATTGATGAAGTTATTGCTTTAAATCAAGTGTTTCCAGTGGGCCAGAGCTGGACAGTCTGACGTAAAACTTCACTTTGAACCTTAAAAACCGAAGAAGTACAGTCGTTTCTGTTATTTTTACTGGAAATAATAATAAAAGAGACATTGCGTTTTGACATTTCACTATATTCTGCACCAGGAAACATTTTTAAACATCAAATAATGTTGAAATATTAACTTTTCTTTTGAGTTTCAACTTCCATTTTTTTTTTTTAAAGACATTAAAATAAACATGCATGCACTCTATGTACAGATTCATTTAATGGGTTCATGATGCAAAGTTTTCTGTCCTGAAGTCCTTATTTCCTGCTTGTTAAAACTTGAGGTGTTTTAATACAAGTTGAAGGGTTGTGACGTGAGACGCAGCAGCAGAAGCTTCGTCACTCCGAACCACAGAGAGAAGAAAGAGCTGATTGAGGAGGCTGTGGAGGAGGCGCATTCAGGCCTCGCTGCACCTCCTCCACGCGGAAGCACTCAGGAGAGGAGGCGGCAGGAAGTGGGAGTCAGGACACAGGTGACTCACGGGGGGACGAGGCCGTCGTCCAAACAGCAGCGACACCATTGAGACGAGTGTCACCTGCATGACGAGAAACGTCCAAGAGAAAGTGGACGTAGTAAAAACCTTCCCGCAGAGCCACATGTGGCTCTTCAGCCCGTCTGTACAGGCTCCATCAAGATTTCACTGAACGTTGGTGAACAGTGTGAGTTTTCACACTCAGTTTCATCTGCTGGCCAAAAATGACATTCAACAGTAAAAGCGATGAGATGGCTAAAACAGCTAAATCAGCTAATATGGCAAAAATAGAAGAAAAAAAAATAATTTAATTGGAAAAGATTAAAAGTAAAATAATCCAAACAAGTAAAATCTTAAGAAAATCCTAAAATAGGAAAAACTGCTGAAATGTTTAATAGAGTCTGAATACTGAGAGCAGATAAAATGACTTAAAACACAAAAATAGTTAAAAACAGGTCCAATAGGTCACAGGTCACACTACAAGGGAAGAAAAAAGTTACATGGAAATAAAAACTGCAAGACAAGCTAGTAAAACTCAAACCAAAGTAAAAAGAACATTTTCAAACTGAAACATCGTGGAACTTGACACAAGCTACAGTATATATATTTTTTAAAGGCTGTTTTTGCCATGAAGGTTCCAGAACTCAGCTCTACATGAGCTCCTGACCACATCTGGTAGCTCTGCAGTGACGTGCCGTGGCCCCCAGGGTGGGGCCGGCAGCTCCACACAATCACACCTCCAATGTCCATCAGTGGTTCAGGCCATCTGCACGTCTTGTGTCGTTCTGCCATTGTTTCTGTTTGTGCTGATCAATACAAGAGCCTCTGTCAACTGACGTTGGCTGACATGTGTTCATCTATAATACTCAAGGTCGTAAAATACCATCAAGTAAATCTGAACAGTTATTCAATTGCAGTCTACAAACAAGATAAATCTCATACCATGTCAGTGAGAACAACTTGGATGGCGGAGCTGTCCGCGGTGCTGAAACCACTCATAATGACAGAGAGAGAGAGGGAGAGAGAGGGGAGAGAGAGAGAGAGAGAGAGAGAGAGAGAGAGAGAGAGAGAGAGAGAGAGAGGGGGGGAGAGAGAGAGAGGGGGGAGAGAGAGAGAGAGGGGGGGGAGAGAGAAAGAGAGAGCAACAGAGAGAGAGAGAGAGAGAGAGAGCGCGCGAGAGAGAGAGGGGGGGAGAGAGAGAAAGAGAGAGCAACAGAGAGAGAGAGAGAGAGAGCAACAGAGAGAGAGAGAGAGAGAGAGCGAGAGAGAGGGGGGGAGAGAGAGAAAGAGAGAGCAACAGAGAGAAAGAGAGAGCAACAGAGAGAGAGAGAGAGAGAGAGCAACAGAGAGAGAGAGAGAGAGAGAGAGCAACAGAGAGAGAGAGAGAGAGGGTTTAGACTTACTTTATTTGAAGATGGAGTCCATGCGCCTGTCCTTCTTGACCAAGATGTCCCTCAAGAGGTCGGCCATATTTAGCGAGGCTGTGCAGTTTTGCCTCGTCAAAGTGATCTGACAGATCATCAAACATTTTACAGTCAACTAAAGCGGGACAATCCAGTTCTCCCAGGTTCTGGAATCGTGCCTCCATTTGCAAGCTGATGTTTTCTCGGACGGTGGAAAACCACGTTGGGAGACTGTCTGTCTCGTCCACCATGAGGACACAGCAGGTGGAAGTCTTGATAACCAGAGGCTGGATCCAGACGCCACGGCGAGAGCTTGTCCGTCCCGTCCGTCAGGGTTTTCCTGAATGACGCTGAACACCTCGCGAAGCCCTACATGAGGGTCTGAACCAGAGACTTTGATCTCCATCTGGTTGCTGCTGCCAGTGGAATCCGCCGTTTCACCACTTCACCCAGCAGCTTGCTGCGTTTTGGAGACTTGCTCAAATAAGCAGCAAGTTTCTTCTCCTCCACGGCAACAAACTGAGCAGCACTCTCGTCGTCTTCCATGTCGTCCCACAGAACATCTGCAATGGCCTCAATCAAGTCCTTCTGGATTCTGTTTGAGGTGCCGGGAAACACTAATGATGACGTCAAGTGGGAGGCGAGCTCCTTGCTGGCCAGCAGGTGCAGCGGCTCAATGTCATTTCCCCGGTTTCAGAAACTTTCAATTTCATTGTTTCCACGAAAAGCGAGATCTTGTTTACCGAGGAAACACACAACATCAATGAGACATTAGGGATCTCTCTGGGTTGTGTTTTAACTTTCTCATCACGCGTGAAAACACCCAGCCGTCGTCTGGCGCTGTGTGTGGACCACTGGTTTTTCATGTATGGCTGTGGCACAGGGCAAGTGGTTCTAATCACAGTATCCCACATTTCAGGGGGTGTGGTCATCACAGTAACTCAGTGGGTGTGGTCATCACAGTAACTCAGTGGGTGTGGTCATCACAGTAACTCAGGGGGTGTGGTCATCACAGTACCTCAGGGGGTGTGGTCATCACAGTAACTCAGGGGGTGTGGTCATCACAGTACCTCAGGGGGTGTGGTCATCACAGTAACTCAGTGGGTGTGGTCATCACAGTAACTCAGGGGGTGTGGTCATCACAGCGACAGAGGGGGTGTGGTCATCACAGTAACTCAGGGGGTGTGGTCATCACAGTAACTCAGGGGGTGTGGTCATCACAGCGACAGAGGGGGTGTGGCCATCACAGTAACTCAGGGGGTGTGGTCATCACAGTGACAGAGGGGGTGTGGTCATCACAGTGACAGAGGGGGTGTGGCCATCACAGTAACTCAGGGGGTGTGGTCATCACAGTGACAGAGGGGGTGTGGCCATCACAGTAACTCAGGGGGTGTGGTCATCGCAGTGACAGAGGGGGTGTGGTCATCACAGTGACAGAGGGGGTGTGGCCATCACAGTAACTCAGGGGGTGTGGTCATCGCAGTGACAGAGGGGGTGTGGTCATCACAGTAACTCAGGGGGTGTGGCCATCACATAACTCAGAGGATGTGGTCATCACAGTAACTCAGGGGGTGTGGCCATCACATAACTCAGAGGATGTGGTCATCACAGTAACTCAGTGGGTGTGGTCATCACAGTAACTCAGGGGGTGTGGCCATCACAGTAACTCAGGGGGTGTGGCCATCACATAACTCAGAGGATGTGGTCATCACAGTAACTCAGGGGGTGTGGCCATCACATAACTCAGAGGATGTGGTCATCACAGTAACTCAGTGGGTGTGGTCATCACAGTAACTCAGGGGGTGTGGTCATCACAGTAACTCAGGGGGTGTGGCCATCACATAACTCAGAGGATGTGGTCATCACAGTAACTCAGGGGGTGTGGCCATCACATAACTCAGAGGATGTGGTCATCACAGTAACTCAGTGGGTGTGGTCATCACAGCGACAGAGGGGGTGTGGTCATCACAGCCTCTCTGCCGAGGCTATGAAAAGCACAAAATGCTGACACTTTCTACCCTACAGGCACTGTAAGCTGAAGATGTAAAATAATTATTAATTATAACACGTCACTGTAACGGCCTATATCCTCCACGGATCACATTACTGGAAACCAGGCATCACCGGGACCGTACCAAGCAAGGCGGAGCAGCATCAGGCTTCAGCGGGACCGTACCATCTCTACAGTGAAGCAAGGCGGAGCAGCATCATGGGGGGGGGGGGGGGGGGGTAGATGAAAACCTGCTCCAGAGGTCTGGACCTCAGACTGGAACCACGACGACGAGCACAGCGGGGAAATGAAAGGAGGCCTCAGTGAAGGTGAAGGTCGTCCTGAAGGTCACAGCAGGTTTTTCTTTTTTTTTATTTCCCAAGTTGTGATTTGTGATGAGAGGATTAGGTTGGTGGTCATTCAAACAGTAAATGAGGAATGTTAAATGCAGCTAATAGAACCACTAAGATCTCAGATGTATTTGGTGATAATTATATGCAATATTCATGTATAGAATCCGAACATACATGCAATACAATGGCTTGTAAATGTTGTCGTCTCTGCTCTTCTCCCAGAAGTGGTTTTCTGTCACTTCCTGATTTTTCTACTTGTGACATTTTGAAAGTCGTCCGTTGAGAAATTTACAACTGTAATGTTTTGTCAACACTTACCAAGATTTGTGTTTTCACACAAATGTTCTGTTTATGAAATTATACATATCAGTACTCCCATCCAGTGTTTTTGGAGGTTTTAACTGTTGCAGCTTCATCTTCTTGTTGACTCATTAATCAAAGGGAAAGCAAATAGAAAACCAGGAAGGAAGCCCTGGTAGAGTTTTGACGAAGGAAAAAGCTCCAGCCGACTCGGTTTACCAAGGTAAGAAATGTCTATTTCCTTTATTACATTCAACAGTACAGTACACTGAGGATTGCACATTTTCACCAGATGTAGCAGCATTCTGACTGGCAAATGGACTAATCAAGAGGCACAATCAAAAACATTTAAATACAAATACACATGATCAAATGTGTGGCCGTTAATATACAAAGCCTCGTGAGAACAAGTTCTACACGGCGAGGACGTCGTCCTTTTCCACGGCGGGCCGAAGCAGACCGACCCGTCGTCTCGACGCGATGAGGAACGAAAGAAAAGAGGAACCACCCGTCGATACTTCCACGCAGTATGTGCCGTTCAGTGCATTTCAGGAGCTAGAAAGTGTTTTCATGGACTTGTGTGGTTTCCTTCGGTCACGGACTTCACTTGAATGTTCCCGTTCGGAGCGGGACGACGTGGCCCCGCCCTCGAGGGACCGGAGTGAGGCTGTGGGTGGAGCGGGAGGAGAAGCGGCCATGACAACTGGCCTCGGCTGGAAACAGATTTTTGAGTCTTTTTCACACTTCAGATAACAGAACCTCGCGTTACAAAATTTGGACGAGCTCACTGCTTCTCGGCTTTGAGGCGTGAGATTTTCACCAATTTGAAGGCTCATTTCCGCTCTAGGTTACAGATGTCTTCCATCCATACAAACGTGAACAAACGTTGCAGTACCACAAGTCGCCATTGGGGGCAGTGTTGGGTTAGAAGCAAATAAATGTCAGAAGGAAAAGAAGGCTGTGTGGCTTCGGGACGGGAATCCACAAACAGTTCTTGTTGGGACCCGCATACGTTTCTTACAATGGAAAAAGAAATCGGGAATAAAACAAATTGGATCAATTCCCCGCTATGGGGGACACGTCGCAGCATTTGGCTGGTACCGAGGGCAGCGCCCTCTGGTGGATCAAATTCCAAACACTCATTCCGACTGAGTGACTTCACACATGGAAATATAAAAGCAGTGATTTTTACATCGTTTTCTTGACTCGGTAGAGCAGAAATGAGCCTATGGAAGGATCCAGAAAGAATCTCGTATGGCTTCTTAAGACGTAGAACTTTGGCACTCAACAAGCGTAAAAACCTTCAGATCAAAACTAAATTGTCAGTGTCAAACATTTCTCAGGAGAACTCAGACCGACAGTCAAAGGTTCTGCTCTAGTCTGACTCAACGCCGACAGGCTGGTGAGGCAACAGGACTTCTCCTGTGGTTTGAGGAGACTCAAGAGTGGCGAGAGGCGAGGTGTGGAACCCGACCTGCCTCACCTCCACCAATCGGCACGCAGTACCACACATCCCCCTTTCCGAGACCGATCAGCCCACGACACAAAAAACAAAAACAAATGTCGCTTCGTTTCGGCCCCGTTTACACATTTCAGTCAAAACGCATTGTGTTGGTTTCAGAAGAGTTTTGTGTTTAACCAGCAAGGTTCTGAAACCAACGTTTAAGGAAACATGGAGGAAACGCTGAAAACACCGTTCTGGTGCTGTTGCTTGTTTTTGTAATGAAATCACACGTGTTCAGAGAACAACACACTATAAACGTTGACACACTGGAGTCAGGAGCTCCACTTGGAGCCGGGATGAAAAAAAGTGACGGTTGTAGTGGACCAGAGGACCGTTGTCATGGAAACAAGACACCCAAAATGTGAGAAAAGTTTTGCGGTTACGCTGGTTTTTGTGGTTGTGTAAACGGGGCCAAGTTCTGTCGGCGGGGATCCGACCTGAATGCCTGGACTTCCTGTCACGAATGTCGCAATTTATAACCCGGAAGAAAATCCGACGGAGGTAAAGAGGTGAGGCGGATCGAGAGTCCTTCTTGTGGTTTTCCTTCCATCGTCACCAGAATCTCATCACTGGAGGATGAAAACACCGAGTCTGGATGTCCAGTGTTTGACCGTGAACCTGCAGGTGACGCTCCATCAGTGCACCGGGCCTTCTTACCTGGAGGGGGTCATCAGCTGAACACTTTGCTCTCTTCAAACCGTAGAGTCCAGCGTTACATTGTGCTGTGAATGTGTTTTTTAAGTGTTTCACTTATGGACAAAACCTCGTGAGAATCAAAGGGGTTTGAAATGATGTACTGACCGAAGGCCTGACCGCTGTACCAACTAACCAACTCTTGTCTTGATGCTGACATTGTGAAGGTAACTCATGTTTTCTCTCTGCTGGCCGACTGACGAGTCAAACGAAGCTCCTATGAGCTTCGCCAGACTCGCCAGACGTAAACTGGAGGTCAGACATGGCAAATAGCTTCTCCTGTGTTCTTCACAGAGAACAACATTGATTCCCCAGATGTGAATCCAAAATAAATTGCAAATATTCCCGAAAGATTGTGAAACCAAATGCATTTTAAAGATGGAAATTCAAACATGGAGGCATAATTTAATCCACCTTCCACACAATGAGCCCAGTGAACCTCCGCCTGCAGGCGTTCAGTAAACCTTCATGATCGTAACACTGCCTTGAATCTGGGTTGTGGGTTTGAGGCCAAGAACACACAAATCTAGTGGCGAAAGAAGTTGACCCTGACTTGACCTTTGCATAAATGCATCAAGTGGTTTGGCAGTGACCTTCACAGGTTAACTTCCAACACTGACTTTCGAGAAGGAAGAGAAAATGTTTGCACATGAGCCCGACGTTCACGTTCACTCCAGGTGTTAAAGGGCGAGAAGACGACGTAGCGATAACCGTCAAGCACGGCACCAGAAAGTACAGCTCCAACACTCAAACCCTGGAGGTTCTGCCCGCCCAGTGAAAGACTGTGCAGTGTTTACTCTTCAACGAGGCTTCAGACCGATGGGAGCCTGTGACACAAAGCGTCAATAAACAGTGTTTTGGTAGCAAAGCAGAAGCCATTGTATCAGTGTGTTAAACTAAAACCAGATGTGATCAGGCACATCGGAGGCACGTTGCCACGGCGAGGAAATGAAACGCCCAATGAAACCCAACTTCAGGTCAGTGTTTTCTTATCAATTCAAACACTACTTGGTAAATCTGCTCGGATGTACCGCCGTTAAGCACGCGGGCGAGATGGCGTCGGATGGTACGATAACAGATTAATCGCTAAGAAGATTAGAAAGCACTCGTTGAACCCCGAGTCAGACGAGCAGGACCTGAGACGTGTTGGACTCATTCCGGACCGGTTCTGTAAAGCGGGTCTCTGCGGGAACAACCCGCGCCGACAGGCCTTCTCAACACAGCGCTACTTTCAGTGTGAGCGATTACCGGAGAAAGTACGAAGAAGCCAGTGTGAGATGTGTTTGTGACGGAGTGGACCCCTGCCTTCAGACCGCAGACCGGTGCTCCCCACACACGTACACGGCGCTCGGCTGAATGCGCCGCTTGGTGTTCCCAGGCAGCTGAGGAAGAAACTTGAAGTACTTGGGCATCAGGTCAAGGCAGGCGTCGCGGAACTTCTTGATCCGCCAGTAGTAGATGAGAGGGTTGAGGGCCGACTTGAGGTAGCACAGCCACAGGACCCAGGTGCTGATCTGAAAGAAGCCATCTTTGTGGTAGAAGCCGTCGCTGAAGGTGGTCACCAGGCTGTAGGCGGTGAAGGGCGCCCAGCACACGGTGAACACGGAGAAGAGGATGAGGATGGTGGTGAAGGCACGGGTCTTGAAGCTCATGTCGATGTTCATCTGGAAGGGCCGCTGGAGGCTCAGCAGGCCCAGCTTGCTGGCCTGGCTCAGGCAGATGCTGTCCGGGTGGCTGTGGATGCGGACGGCGTTGTGGCGGATGGTGTTGAGGATCCCCATGAACGTGTACAGCATGACCATGAACGGCACGA
Organism: Blennius ocellaris; assembly: GCF_963422515.1. Lineage (NCBI taxonomy): Eukaryota > Metazoa > Chordata > Actinopteri > Blenniiformes > Blenniidae > Blennius > Blennius ocellaris. The sequence continues at coordinate 20,826,729 of NC_137667.1, read as the reverse complement.
AGAAGAAGACCAGCATCAGGATCAGCACGTAGGCGTGGTAGCCTCGCTCCACGCTGTAGCCGAACACGCACTGGGGGGCCCTGGGGGGGGTCTGGAGGGGAGGGGAGCCCACGGCCAGGGGGAAGGAGAAGAGGAAGGAGAGTCCCCAGGTGACCACAATCAGCAGCTTGGCTCTCTGCGGGCTCAGCTTGTCCTGCTTCTGGACAATTATGAGAAAACGGTCGATGCTTATTATAAGCAGTATGGCCACGCCTTCCATCACGAAGAACCAGAAGAGCCCGGCGGAAACTCGACAGAACACGTCCCCGAAGATCCAGTCGGTGGTCACCACGGTGACCAGAGCGAAGGGCATGTTCAGGATGGCCAGCATCATGTCGGCGAACGCCAGGCTGGCCAGGAGGATGTTGATGGCCGAGCGCATGGCGGACCTCTGGTACACCATCAGGCACACCACCACGTTCCCCGCCAGCGCCACCAGCAGGATGGCCGCCATGACGAGGCAGAAGAAGACCTGCAGGGGCAGGCCCACGCCCCGCAGGGTCTCCGGGGCCTCCGGCGTCGGCGTGCCCGACTCCGGCGGAGGCCGGGAGCCCAGGGTGACGTTCGCCATGGAGATGTCCTCCGCCCGCAGCCTCCCGAAGCGCTTCAGCAGTCCCGTAACGAGGCCGCGGAGACGGGCGTGGACGTCCCCGGCCTGCGGGAGGGGAGCAGGAGCGCAGCAGACCGTCCGTCCCCCGGGCAAAGCGGCATCCTCACCGGAGAGCTCACGCTGAACATCACGCCGGGGGGGGGGGGTCCCGTTACCTCGAGGCGACGCAGCGCCGTCCTCATGGACGTCAGAACCTGGATGGAAAGAAATCACACGTGTGAATTCCCAGCAAGTCAGAGCACAAAGAAAACAACTGGACTCCTCTCAGTCCTACGTCTGCAGCTCACAGCAGACACGTCTGGAGGGACTCGGCTCAGACTGAATTCAAGGGTAGGAATCAGACCGGAAATCATGAAGAGTTACAGTTCAATTATTCTAAAACAATAGAGGATTCAGAGTTCCTACCATGTACCTGCATGTAGGAGACACTTCTTCCATAAAGACACTGAGTGGACCATGAAGAATGGGAGACTTCCAACTGGTCACCTTTGTGGAAACATGCCCTTAGAATCCTGTTCATCTGTGAACAGTCATGATGAGGAAACCATCTACCGGTCAAATCCACTAACCATGTGGTGAGCTTCAGTGTTTTAACATTTATACATTCTAATGTGACAGAAAAACCACACAGGTTGTGTTGAAAAGACATTTTTAGGATGAAGGTTAATGGAGGTTCCTTCGGGACGTCACTGCATCTCAGAGCCTGAAGACTCCGTCCAACCATCAGCAGGATCAACCAGCTTGGTCAATAAAACGCCTTATCAGCAGAGTCAACATCCAGTGTGGGTCCCGTCACTGCAGCCTGAGGCAGGAAGCAGGTCACTGGACCTCACTGTCCTCATAGCAACAGACACACAACTGTCCTCATAGCAACAGACACACAACTGTCCTCATAGCAACAGACACACAACTGTCCTCATAGCAACAGACACACAACTGTCCTCATAGCAACAGACACACATCTGTCCTCATAGCAACAGACACACAACTGTCCTCATCAGGTCTCCTGCGTAGCAACAAACACACAACTGTCCTCATCAGGTCTCCTGCGTAGCAACAAACACACAACTGTCCTCATCAGGCCTCCTGCATAGCAACAGACACACAACTGTCCTCATAGCAACAAACACACAACTGTCCTCATCAGGCCTCCTGCATAGCAACAGACACACAACTGTCCTCATAGCAACAAACACACAACTGTCCTCATCAGGTCTCCTGCATAGCAACAAACACACAACTGTCCTCATCAGGTCTCCTGCATAGCAACAAACACACAACTGTCCTCATCAGGTCTCCTGCGTAGCAACAAACACACAACTGTCCTCATCAGGTCTCCTGCGTAGCAACAAACACACAACTGTCCTCATCAGGCCTCCTGCATAGCAACAGACACACAACTGTCCTCATAGCAACAAACACACAACTGTCCTCATCAGGCCTCCTGCATAGCAACAGACACACAACTGTCCTCATAGCAACAAACACACAACTGTCCTCATCAGGTCTCCTGCATAGCAACAAACACACAACTGTCCTCATCAGGTCTCCTGCATAGCAACAAACACACAACTGTGCTCATCAGGCCTCCTGCATAGCAACAAACACACAACTGTCCTCATCAGGTCTCCTGTGTAGCAACAGACACACAACTGTCCTCATCAGGCCTCCTGCATAGCAACAAACACACAACTGTCCTCATCAGGTCTCCTGCATAGCAACAAACACACAACTGTGCTCATCAGGCCTCCTGCATAGCAACAAACACACAACTGTCCTCATCAGGTCTCCTGTGTAGCAACAGACACACAACTGTCCTCATCAGGCCTCCTGCGTAGCAACAAACACACAACTGTCCTCATCGGTCCTCCTGCATAGCAACAAACACACAACTGTCCTCATCAGGCCTCCTGCATAGCAACAAACACACAACTGTCCTCATCAGGTCTCCTGCATAGCAACAGACACACAACTGTCCTCATCAGGCCTCCTGCATAGCAACAAACACACAACTGTCCTCATCAGGTCTCCTGCATAGCAACAGACACACAACTGTCCTCATCGGTCCTCCTGCATAGCAACAAACACACAACTGTCCTCATCAGGCCTCCTGCATAGCAACAAACACACAACTGTCCTCATCAGGTCTCCTGCATAGCAACAAACACACAACTGTCCTCATCAGGTCTCCTGCATAGCAACAAACACACAACTGTCCTCATCAGGCCTCCTGCATAGCAACAAACACACAACTGTCCTCATCAGGTCTCCTGCATAGCAACAGACACACAACTGTCCTCATCAGGCCTCCTGCATAGCAACAAACACACAACTGTCCTCATCAGGTCTCCTGCATAGCAACAAACACACAACTGTCCTCATCAGGTCTCCTGCATAGCAACAGACACACAACTGTCCTCATCAGGCCTCCTGCGTAGCAACAAACACACAATTGTCCTCATCAGGTCTCCTGCGTAGCAACAAACACACAACTGTCCTCATCAGGTCTCCTGCATAGCAACAAACACACAACTGTCCTCATCAGGTCTCCTGCGTAGCAACAAACACACAACTGTCCTCATCAGGCCTCCTGCATAGCAACAAACACACAACTGTCCTCATCAGGTCTCCTGCATAGCAACAGACACACAACTGTCCTCATCAGGCCTCCTGCGTAGCAACAAACACACAACTGTCCTCATCAGGTCTCCTGCGTAGCAACAAACACACAACTGTCCTCATCAGGCCTCCTGCGTAGCAACAGACACACAACTGTCCTCATCAGGTCTCCTGCGTAGCAACAAACACACAACTGTCCTCATCAGGTCTCCTGCGTAGCAACAAACACACAACTGTCCTCATCAGGTCTCCTGCGTAGCAACAAACACACAACTGTCCTCATCAGGTCTCCTGCATAGCAACAGACACACAACTGTCCTCATCAGGTCTCCTGCATAGCAACAAACACACAACTGTCCTCATCAGGCCTCCTGCATAGCAACAAACACACAACTGTCCTCATCAGGTCTCCTGCATAGCAACAGACACACAACTGTCCTCATCAGGCCTCCTGCATAGCAACAAACACACAACTGTCCTCATCAGGTCTCCTGCGTAGCAACAAACACACAACTGTCCTCATCAGGTCTCCTGCATAGCAACAGACACACAACTGTCCTCATCAGGTCTCCTGCGTAGCAACAGACACACAACTGTCCTCATCAGGTCTCCTGCATAGCAACAGACACACAACTGTCCTCATCAGGTCTCCTGCGTAGCAACAGACACACAACTGTCCTCATCAGGCCTCCTGCGTAGCAACAAACACACAACTGTCCTCATCAGGCCTCCTGCATAGCAACAAACACACAACTGTCCTCATCAGGCCTCCTGCATAGCAACAAACACACAACTGTCCTCATCAGGTCTCCTGCGTAGCAACAAACACACAACTGTCCTCATCAGGCCTCCTGCATAGCAACAAACACACAACTGTCCTCATCAGGCCTTCCTGCATAGCAACAAACACACAACTGTCCTCATAGCAACAAACACACAACTGTCCTCATAGCAACAAACACACAACTGTCCTCATCAGGTCTCCTGCGTAGCAACAGACACACAACTGTCCTCATCAGGTCTCCTGCATAGCAACAGACACACAACTGTCCTCATCAGGTCTCCTGCGTAGCAACAGACACACAACTGTCCTCATCAGGCCTCCTGCGTAGCAACAAACACACAACTGTCCTCATCAGGCCTCCTGCATAGCAACAAACACACAACTGTCCTCATCAGGTCTCCTGCGTAGCAACAAACACACAACTGTCCTCATCAGGCCTCCTGCATAGCAACAAACACACAACTGTCCTCATCAGGCCTCCTGCATAGCAACAAACACACAACTGTCCTCATCAGGCCTTCCTGCATAGCAACAAACACACAACTGTCCTCATAGCAACAAACACACAACTGTCCTCATCAGGTCTCCTGCGTAGCAACAGACACACAAAGCAGAGCGATAATCTGCTGAGATACTCGAGTACGCTGGATATACTCGAGTACACCTCATCGTTCCCCCTGCCTCACAAGAAAAACAAAGCAGAGCAATAATCTGCTGAAATACTTGAGTATGCCTGAGATACTCGAGTACACCAGAAAATACTCGAGAAATACTCAAGTACACCAGAGATACTCGAGTACAATACTCAAGTACACCAGATATACTCGAGTACTATACTCAAGTTCGTCAGAGATACTCGAGCACAATACTTTAGATCGTCAGAGATACTCGAGTACAATACTCAGGTACACCAGAGATACTCAAGTACAGCTGAGATACTCGAGTACAACAGAGATATTCAAGTACACCCGAGATACTCGAGTAGGATACTCGAGTACACCAGAGATATTCGAGTACTATACTCGAGTACACCAGAGATACTCGATTCACCAGAGACACCATCGTACTCTAGTATCTCTAGTGTGCTCGAGTAACGTACTCTAGTACCTCTGGTGTACTTAAGTGTCTCAGATGTACTCGAGTATCGTGCTGGAGTATCCTACTCGAGCATCTCTGGTGCACTCAAGTATTGTACTCGAGTATCTCTGGTGTACTCAAGTATTGTACTCAAGAATTGTACTCAAGCATTGTACTCAAGTATCTCTGGTGTACTCGAGTATTGTACTTGAGTATTGTACTCAAGTATCTCTGGTGTACTCAAGTACAATACTCAAGTACACCAGAGATACTCAAGTACGATACTCGAGTACACCAGAGATACTCAAGTACAGCTGAGATACTCAAGTACAACAGAGATATTCCATACACCTGAGAAACTCAAGTACGATACTCGAGTACACCTAAGATACTTGAGTACACGTCATCGTTCCTCCTGCATCACAAGAAAAATAAAGTAGAGCGATAATCTGCTGAAATATTAGAGTAAGCCTGAGATACTCGAGTACACCTGAGATACTCGAATACGCCTGAGATACTCGAGTACACCTGAGATACTCGAGTACACCTGAGATACTCGAGTACACCTGAGATACTCGAGTACACCAGAGATACCAAAGTTTGCAGTTGTCATGTCGACACTGGAGGCAAAAAGCAGCAGGAAGCAGATTTCAGATCAGAGGACAGGAGGAGAGGAGGAGGAGGAGGAGGAGGAGGATTGGTGCTTCACTGCTGCTCCTGCTGCTCCTCCTCCTCCTCCTCCTCCTCCTCCTCCTCCTCCTCCTCCTTCTCCTTCTCTCCTCCTCCTCCTCCTCCTCTGACCTAGAAACGGAGGATTCATTCCTCCGCCCTGAGCGAAGAGCAAAGCAGCAGTACGATGGAGGGTTTCTAACATGATGTACTCTGAATGTGGTTTGTTCCTGAGAGACAAAGAAAGTCAACCTGCTTTGTTTTGTTTTCACTTCTGTGTCTTAAATGAACAACCTGGTGTTCAAACAAACTCTTTAATGATACAAGATGCACTACAATACTGTGAACTACAGAATATACTGCTCATTCTTAAAAACCTCATCCTAAAAAGAATTAGATGTGAGCTGACACGCTCAATCACTGCTTATATATAAGATTAATTCACCAAAACTGAAAGTGACGTCACAAAAATGTCCAAAATGAAAAAGAAAGAGCACCGTTAACAACATAAACACGTTTCCTTTCACTTCCTGTGAACTTTGCACACAGTTCAGGTGGATGAATCATGTCGACACGTTCTGGATGGGGTGAGCAGAACCTGGAAACACCACTTATCACTGCTCCGTCATCTTTTGCTCAATTTGTACTTTTGCTTGTTGACATTGTGTGAACTTTAACATCGGTACCGATCATATGGTTTAGAATTTGATTATTGTTATTTTGATTAGGAAAAACATAGATAAAACATCTGAACGTAACGATGCCAATGATAAACTATAAAGAAAACGAACAAGCTATTGCCTTGCAGTACCACTTTGTACCACCAGGTGGAGTAGAGAGCCGCTGGGCCTGGATGAGCCCAGACAGCAAAACGGAACAATCACAAAACAAACGTCATCTTCTTCACGTGACGGGAGACTAAAGAAGAGCTGGAGCTCGCGCTGCTTCGGGAAAAACAAACACGACCAAACCACAAACTGAGAACAAAGTAAAGTCTGCGCTGGAGTGCAGCGGGTGTGATTACTCAAGAGGCGTTCAAGGACACTTCTGAGCATCGACACCCACGTTGTCAGAGACGTCCGGCGCCGTCGACCACCTCGCAATCTGCTCAAGTCCCCGAGAACCAGAGGAGAAACACCTGGATCATCACAGTGAGACTTACGTACTGAAACTGGACTTGGAGCCGAAAGCTGGTTTGTTTTTTGATTTTCCTCCAGAACTGCTGATTGTCTTCACTTCACTTTGTCAGACTGTTCTCCTTCAAAGTCCCTTTCTCTTCACGTAAACTAACTGTGGATGGAATGAACATCAATCGTTCTTTAAGCAAGATTTTGAGTCAGATTGTGAAGAGAGGAATTAGGTGTGTGGAGCATAATGTTGATATTATATATTATATTATACATAGACAGGCGGGTTCAGGTGAGATCACAGGAGGAGCTTAGAAACAGACGTTCTGCTTGTGGAGTCGCTTATAGAGGAAGTTAGTCGTGAGAAGGTTCGACTTCATCTTAAATAAAGAAAATTAAAAAGCAGATTAAACTGTTTTAAGTTCAAACAGGCAGACTGTGATCTTTATATTCGCTTTTTTTTAATAAATAACCTTTCTTCTTTGTTTAATTGCAGCTTCTGTCACAACATCTCTGGAATAAAACCTCAAACCTTCATGTTTCCACTTTTACACAAACTTTAACATCACGTTTACTACAGTACTACTGCTGGGAGTTTACTACGGTACTACTGCTGGGAGATTACTACGGTACTACTGCTGGGAGATTACTACGGTACTACTGCTGGGAGTTTACTACAGTACTACTGCTGGGAGTTTACTACGGTACTACTGCTGGGAGTTTACTACAGTACTACTGCAGGGAGTTTACTACGGTACTACTGCTGGGAGTTTACTACAGTACTACTGCAGGGAGTTTACTACAGTACTGCTGCTGGGACTTTACTACAGTACTACTGCTGGGAGTTTACTACGGTACTACTGCTGGGAGTTTACTACGGTACTACTGCTGGAAGTTTACTACGGTACTACTGCTGGGAGTTTACTACAGTACTACTGCAGGGAGTTTACTATGGTACTACTGCTGGGAGTTTACTACAGTACTACTGCAGGGAGTTTACTACAGTACTGCTGCTGGGAGTTTACTACAGTACTGCTGCTGGGAGTTTACTACAGTACTGCTGCCGGGAGTTTACTACAGTACTGCTGCCGGGAGTTTACTACAGTACTGCTGCCGGGAGTTTACATTAGTACTACTGCAGGGAGTTTACTAGAGTATTTCTGCAGGGAGTTTACTACAGTACTTCTGCAGGGAGTTTACTACACTACTGCTGCCGGGAGTTTACATTAGTACTACTGCAGGGAGTTTACTAGAGTATTTCTGCAGGGAGTTTACTACAGTACTACTGCTGGGAGTTTACAGGAGTACTACTGCAGGGAGTTTACTACAGTATTTCTGCAGGGAGTTTACTACAGTACTACTGCTGGGAGTTTACAGGAGTACTACTGCTGGGAGTTTACAGGAGTACTACTGCAGGGAGTTTACTACAGTATTTCTGCAGGGAGTTTACTACAGTACTGCTGCCGGGAGTTTACTACAGTACTACTGCTGGCAGTTTACTACAGTATTTCTGCAGGGAGTTTACTACAGTACTGCTGCCGGGAGTTTACTACAGTACTACTGCTGGCAGTTTACTACAGTATTTCTGCAGGGAGTTTACTACAGTACTGCTGCCGGGAGTTTACTACAGTACTACTGCTGGCAGTTTACTACAGTATTTCTGCAGGGAGTTTACTACAGTACTGCTGCCGGGAGTTTACTGCGGTACTACTGCAGGGAGTTTACTAGAGTATTTCTGCAGGGAGTTTACTACAGTACTACTGCAGGTGGAGTACTGCTGTATGAACCGCTGCAGCGCAGACTAGTGGCGGGAGGCTGAATGACAGCTCATCACACTTGAATAAAAAAGTAACAGATTACTCTTGCTGCCTGACTGGTACCGGAGAACCTCCATGGTCGTGGACGGCAGCGGGGGCTCACACGGTGTGGACCCGGGATTCAGCGCACATCTCCGGCTACAGGCTCGGTCTATTTACCTGCTTCCTCCGCCCATGGCGGAGCTCCGCAGCGGCTGCAGTGGTGGAGCTCAGTCCGCCGAGCGGAGCCTCTGGACGGCCACAGGAGCTTCCGCTGGGTCGGTGTGATGGCGGGTGTCGGACTCACGGAGGGAAGCGACGCCGAGCCGCTGCTTTTGCCCGGGCCCGGGAGCGTGTGTGCGGGGGGGGGGGGGCTCCTCCGAGCCGCGGACCCCTGCCTCCACGGCGGCTCTTCCTGCACTGAGAGCGGGGTTCAGGCAGCTCCGCGGCGGTCGCGGATCCACGCCGAGCCTGCTGCCTTCACACAACCGTGCGACGAGCGTGTCGGTGCGGCTGCTTTCCTCCGCCGAGTCCTCCGGGTCGTTTGAGCGTCGCGTCGCTCCGCCTCACACCGACACACTGCTCCCCCTTCCCCGCTGCGAGGCGACAAGATGCCCGCCTCGACCGGCTGCACGCCCGCCAAACTTCCGCCTGGTCCTTCACAATAAAAGCTTCCCAAACATCTGTGTGTGTGTTTGTGGGGGGGGGGGGGGGGGGTATTTCTCAGGAAATCCTCAGTTAAAATACAAAACCTGCAATTATCAGACATTAGGATGGGAAAAAAAAGAAATATAGATTTGCTTAAGAATATTTCCGGACATGCCTTTCTTTAATGAAATAAATCCTATTGTCTCATCCAAATAACAACACAATGTTAATATGGATTAATCCACATTATGATCAACCTGATTAAAACATTTAATGCAATTAATCCATCTGCAGTGCAGAATGAGTTACGTGTCAACAGGGTCCATCCTTTTCTCGCTTCCCATTCCTTGTGTGTGAAACACACCGTGGTGCATGCTGGGTGATTACGGTTCAAACCGTGACACCCACAGCTCATTTGCATGAAACTATATCCTGTATATTTATGCAGCTGAGGAATTGTGGTGGTCAACGCAGTGCAACCGAATGGAGAAAGTATTCAGCAACTGCAGAGCTCATTTCTCTCAAATGTTTTCAGAATAAGAGGGACAGTTTGTGACCGAGGTGGTCTGGTTTGAACTCCAGGAGCAAACAGGCCCGAGCAACACGTCTCCTCAGACAACAGGGTAGTTTGCCTCAGTAGCTTCTGAAAAGGGAGTAAAAGAAACAATGTGGACAAATGATTGTTTGAACAATACGTTGTTGTTTTTTTAACATGAACTATTGATGTTTAATAAACACAAGTTCAGATTTATTCCATTGTTTCTTGAGTTTATTACATGATTAATATTGATGAACAATTATTTAGTTGTGATTAATTGAAACAAATCCAGAGCAACACATTGATTTGAGTGACAAAAGGCTTGACTTGGGACACAAACATTCCTAAAAACACACATTGTCACTCTTGTCTCGGGACGAACAGAAAACCACAGGGTGCCTTTAAATAAACCTGCTGGAGTCTGTATTACTTTGAAGACACGGACAGCTCACTTCCGGCTGTGTTGGTAACTTGACTCAGCTCAGCCCACACAGGCAAAGATGTGGCCCCGCCCATTTATTGACCTTATTCCGGAAGTTTGCGTGGGCGTCGCCATGCACGTATATACACTTCCGGTTTAGCTCCGGGCTACTTGGTGTGCCATGCCAGTCTGTTTAATTGTTTGCATTTTAAAGCACAGTCACAAGTCAGCAAGATTACATCGCTGTGGTCCGACATCATGGAGGAGAAGCAGGCCAAGTGAAGGCTTTGTTTATTTGTTTATTTGTACATTAAAATTCCTCCTGAGCTCCTCAGTGCATGTGTGCTCTCTTCCCATGTCGTTCTCTCCATGTTTCTGTGACACACAGAGGAAGACAAGTCATTAGCAGAGTCAGAAAAACAAAGTTACCAGCTGATATCAGCGGCTGGTATCCAGTTACCAGTCGATGCCAGCCTAAGATACTTGCTTAGGGAATTAAGGCATCTATTAAACAAACCCAGCGACTAAAAACGACCCACAACATGCTTTGTAAAGATATGCAGCAGGAAATATTTAGCTGCTGCAGGAACAGAAATAACCATAAAGCTATTTGCTATTAGCAGACACAACAAAATCAATATGAAATAGCAGATTAATACAAAAAGGCCAATCGAGTAGCAGGGTTAGGGTTAGATTTTAATTAATACTCACTACCATCACCTTAGGTCCATACATTTGATGATGAGAATGTAGTCTAGTCTATTCTAAAACTGAGAACAGTAAAGCATGAATGTAAAAACTAAAGTACAGCTACTTTATCTCTTATTATACTTTCCGTTGCACCAATAGTCTGTTGTATTGTATTTCCAGTTGTAAAACTTTGTTTTTCTGACTCTGCTAATGACTTGTCTTTCACTGTCAGTCACAGAAACACGGAGAGAACGACATGGGAGGAGACCACACATGCACTGAGGAGCTCGGGAGGAATTTTAATGTACAAACAAACAAATAAACAAATAAACAAAGCCTTCACTGGCCTGCTTCTCCTCCATGATGTCGGACCACAGCGATGTAATCTTGCGGACTTGTGACTGTGCTTTAAAATGCAAACAATTAAACAGGCTGGTATCACACCAAGTAGCCCGGAGCTAAACCGGAAGTGTGATTACATCCGTGGGGCCGGCGACTCAAACTTCCGGAATAAGGTCAATAAGTAGTGTGGCGACCGGTAGGACCGAACTGCTTTGGCTTTTATTTTGACATGAACAAACCCAAGCGGGAACCTTGTAACAGGATGAGACTCCACACAACACGTTTCTAAGTCATGGTTGCACACAAATATCCAACAAACAGAACTAAACAAGACGAAATAATGAACGATCTGAACCGAGGAACAAAAACACCACACTAGCACAAATCAACAACACAACAAGCCCAACAATAACCCTCAACAACCTCCGGCAACATCTGACATGAACTCCCATCATGCCCTGCAGCGACCAACTCCGTGATGCTACAATACTCTTCGCCACTAGATGGCAGCACAGAACGTTGACGGTGAAATGGAAACTTAACGAAAAAAACAAGCTTTTTAGCTCAGTTGGTTAGCGCGTGGTGCTAGTAAGTTCAAGGTCGCGGGTTCGATCCCCGTTACGGGCCACACAGTTTTTTTTTTTTTTAACTTAACTAAAACTAGATAAAGAATAGATAAAGGTTACCACGATACGACGCTACCTTCTGTAGATGAATTTTTCATTAAAAAAATCCAGCGGCCTCCGTTCAACACGTGACATTTGGTGACACCAATCACAGTGAATTAAACACATAAAAGCAACGTTTTTCAACCACTGTGCCGCTGAACACCGAGATACACTCAGGTGTGCCGTGTGAACTATACAATTTCACATTTTTTCTAAAACATTTACTCTGAACCGCTGTCATAGCAGTGTGCAGAGTAATCGTGTGCAAGTACTGTGGGGAACGGCAGGAGCGAACTGCTTTGGCTTTTATTTTGACATGAACAAACCCAACCGGTACCTTATAACAGGATGAGATTCCACACAACACGTTTCTCAGTCATGGTTTTGCACACCAATATCAATAATATACAGTCCGACATGTAGATGGTGAAGAGGAACGGTGAGAGGACGGTGCCCTGAGGGGCCCCGGTGCTGCAGACTACCACCTCAGACTCACATACTGTGGTCGGTCCGTGAGGTAGTCAGTGGTCCATGCAGTGAGATGTTTGTCCTCCAGCTTCCCTCGCAGCAGCGCCAGCCTGATGGTGTTGAAAGCGCTGGAGAAATCAAAGCACATGACCCTCACAGCACCCGGGCTCCAGGTGGGTGAGCGCCCGCTGCTGCAGGTAGATGACGGCGTCCTCTACTCCGATGTTAGGCCTTTAGGCCTGTATTTGCCCCAATAGAGAAATTGAGTTCTTTTTTAAAGCTTTAACCTGCTTTCCTACCTCCGTTCTTGCGTAATGACGAAGGTGTAAAATACAACTTTTACTCAAACTAGTCCAGAAGTCAGGTTTTTGATTAAACCTTCCATTGCTAGCACAACAGCACGTCTGTTCCATTCTCGCACGTGGCTCTGAATGTTTCGAAGCTCTGGAGTTAAACTGAGTCAACGCGGCTTCAATAAACACGAGTTAAGCGATAAGTGCAGCTAAAGAGCGCCGCCTTCTTTACACTGGTGTTCAGGGAGGTAGAGTCAGGTGTGCCGTGTTAACTATCCAATTTCACATTTTTTCTAAAACATTTACTCTCACTGTCATAGCAGTGTGCAGTGATCACAGCGGCCAATAGGAGTAAAGTGCCCCCTCAAAGGGGGCGTGGCCTGCTCTGGAGGAAGCACTTTATTTGGGCAGGTGGAAGTGAGCAGTGGGAGGTAGAACACACACACACACACACACACACACAAAGAAAAATAAATCCTTTTATTTGGACAGAGTGTGCGTTTATGCAGCGAAGTAACTTTCACATTAACTCAAACACAAGCTTGACATTTCATCCAGAAGCAGTGACTCCAAATAAAACACAACAAACCGTCATGGTTTCTTATTGCTTTCTGACCTGGTGTCATTCTGAGCCTTTCAATGTGTTGAGTTCCGGTCGCAGGCCTTGATGTGGATCCAGTCGTTGCTTCAGGGGGACGGACTCGGTCCCGGGTCAGCCTGGAGTTCATGAATAATGGTGTGCGTCTCCGGCGGCAACGCGTCGCTACGAGGCTTTGATCTGCTTGGCGGCAGTCTTTGGGGGAATGACCTCCACCTTGAAGGGCACGAAGAACTCCAGCAGAGCTCTGGCCTCGTTGGGGTCCAGGCAGAACTCCTGGGCGACCCTGTCGGGGGTCCAGGTCTGGGGCCGGTGCTGGTGGCTGCCCAGAGCCTTCAGAGCCTCCACGATGGTCAGCTTCCCCCGGGGGACGTCGGTGAGCTGGCCCAGGCCCGACACCCCGGCGGGGAGGTGGTACCTGAGGGGCCGCCGCGCCGCCTCCTTCAACGCCGCCGGCTTCTGTGGCTCCTGAGGGAAGAGCCACGCCAAGATACCACATCTTCACAATGTACACAATCACTTGTTTTATCACATTATAGACACTAAATAATCCCAAGCATCATCTTCTACATCTGAATTGTGATATCATGAAAACATTGAATATGATTAGTGCAGTCAAAACTAACGTGTTAGCTTAATGAATTGATTTGACACGTTTAACTTTTTACAAACACAATTAATGTATTTAACAGAGTTTTGGTTACTTGTATTTTATTTTGTTAATCCCCCCTTACCGATGCAGCACCGTGACTACAGAGCAGCACAATACTGTGTGGAATAATGCTAAGGCAAAAAAGTTACTTGACGGCTGATTAAGAAAGTGAAAGTCTTTAGCTTTACTTTGAAAAATCTGAATTGAACAATCACAGAAGTAATTCTGCTGCAAAACAGCAGGTTGCCATGTTGGCTGACCAGGAGCCACCAAACTGGAAAAGCTGGAGGAAATACTGGTAAAATATTAATTTCTCCCTTTTCTTAGGCTCCTGTATAGTGTGTGTGTGTGTGTGTGTGTGTGTGTGTGTGTGTGTGTGTGTGTGTGTGCGTGCGTGCGTGCGTGCGTGCGTGCGCGACCTCTGCTGCCGGTGGCTCTGTAGATTCCACGTAGACTGTCCGGAGGAGCTCCAGCAGCGGCTGGTTCTTCTCCGTCACTGTGGAGACAAATATAGAAGGTGAGCTGGAGCTGCGAAGATAAAACAGCTACGCAACTACAAACACTGCTAACGCTACTATGCTACTGCTAACACTGTTAAGCTACTGCTAACACCACTAAACAATTGCAGACACCGCTACAGCTACTGCAAACGCTGCTACACTACCGTAAACACCATTGCGTTACTGCAGACACTGCTATGCTACAGCTATTGCTAACACATCTACGCTATTGCTCACACTGCTACTCTACTGCTAGCACCGTTATGCTACTGCAAACACCACTACACTATTACAGGCTACGCTACAGCTACTGCAAACACTACTATGCTACTGAAAACACTACTATGCTATGGCTGCTTCTAACACCACGACAGCGACTGCAAACAATACTATGCAACTGCAGACAGCGCTACGCTACTGTAAAGACCGCTAGGCTACAGCGAGAGCTACTGCCAACACTGCTACACGACAGCTACTGCCAAAACCGCTAGGCTATAGCAACAGCTAACATTGGTGCGCTACTGCTGCTGTCAACATCGCTACCCTACAGCTACTGCTATTACCACTATGCTAGCACTGCTACCAACACCGCTATGCTACGGCTACTGTCAAGACTGCTATGCTACGGCTACTGCCAACACTGCTCCACTGCCACTTCTGCCAACATCGCTATGCTACAATGGCTGCTAACAGCGCTATGCTACGGCTACTGCTACACTACAGCTGCGTCTAAGACCGCCGCTCGCACCACTGCTAAATGCTGCCAACACTGCAACTAACCGCTGGAAAAACCACTGCTAACTGCTGCTAGCACCGCTGCTGGCACCACTGCTAACTGATGCTAGCACCGCTGCTGGCACCACTGCTAACTGATGCTAGCACCGCTGCTGGCACCACTGCTAACTGATGCTAGCACCTCAGCTAACTGCTGCTAGCGCTGCTAACTGCTGCTGGCACCACTGCTAACTGCTTCTAACATCACTGCTAACTGCTGCTAGCACCACTGCTCAATGCTGCTAACTGCTGCTAAAACCACTGTTAAACAACTGCTACCAGCTGTCACACTGTTGCGAACACCACTGCTATCTGCTGCCAACACTGCTGCTCACCCCTGCCAACACAGCTGTTAAGACAACTGCTAACCGCTAGCAACACTGCAGATGTCGTGCCGCTGCTAACACCGCTGCTAGCACCGCTCACAGTCACCTGTCATGACCCTGCAGCTCAGCTGTTACACAAGCCTCCCGCACTCACGAGCCTCCCGCCCTCACCGCTCGGAGTGATGTCGGCGGCCGGCGGTTCGTTGGCCGAGTGTCGGGGCGCGAGACTGGGTTTCTCCTTGGAAAGCTCGCGGTGCACTCGGCTCTCCAGGTTGAAGTTTCTGAACATACGAGAAGCCCGCGCCCCCATGTTGTCACGGTCACGGCGAACAATAAAGTTGTTACAAAACGCGGGTGGTGAGTCGGAAGGGTCATTTTACAGCGGGGATAGGCGAAGCATGAAACAACGACATACTGTGGTTAAAGCAGGTTATTTCATTAAATACAGTTCGAAGAGAAGAGAAGAGAAGAGAAGAGAAGAGAAGAGAAGAGAAGAGAAGAGAAGAGAAGAGATATATAAATTATCGGCAGTTCTATGTTTAGGTAAAAACAATAAAAAAAGACCTTTACGTTCCAACAATGTCAAGATTTTTTCCTGTTTCGAAAAAAAAAAAGTGAAAATACAATGGCACTGTGTGTCATAGAAATCAATGATAAGAGTTTGAGATTATACATAATTTACTCCTCAGAGGGGAGGATGGATCTTCAGACAAGGCTGATAAACTCAATCTTTTGTTTTATTTATTTGTATTTTTACAACTGAATTAATTCCATTAGGGCAATTATGACCAAATGACCCATCGGTCGCAGCAGATCAGCGCTCATCAGGGGGCTGGTGGAAACTGAAGTACCCGGAAGGAAACACACACACACGGCTGTGTATATTGTGTGTGGATTCGAACCAGGGATTCCAGGGCTGTGAGGCGACAGCACTGTGTGGTGCGCACTATGTAACTGTATGCTTCTTTTCTATTCTATTCTATTCTATTCTATTCATGTGGACACAAGATCATGCTAGCAGCTTTCATGTTACTGTAATGAGGCTTGAGTTTTGCAGAAGTAAACAGGAGTTTAGTAAAGTATTAACTTTGGATTCAGTGAACATCAGGATGGAAACAACAGTTTGAATCCAAAACCTTTGAAAGTGGAAAAGGTGAAACGTGTCCAGCAGATGGCAGCAGCTCATAATGCTAAATTATGTACTTGAACTGTTTTGTGTACTTTTGTGTGGTAGGACCAGGCCCGCCCCTCCCTACACGCAGAACACGCGCTGTGCGTAGGGCCCCGCGATCCATGGGGGGTCCCATTTTGCGCAAGTGAATTGAATTTCCCTCGGGATCAATAAAGTATCATCATACTCTGCAAATGCGCAAAGGATGCGCGTGCATTTTGCCGAGAGGCGCGTAGAGCACCGCCACCAAGTCAGCCCGAGGCCGGAGAGAGAGAGAGAAAAAAAGAGACGAAAGCGCGAAGCGTCACCATCTGACCAATCAGCGGTCAGATGGGCCGGCAGGCAGTTGTTTACAGGTAGAGAGAAGAGAGAGAGAGAGAGATGGCTTCCAAACGTCAATACAATAATTATAATTATTATTATTATTATGTTATTGGAAGGGGGCCCCCAAAATAAAATCCTGCTTAGGGCCCCCACTTGGCCAGGGGCGGCCCTGGTCACCTGTGTCTGGATGTCGTATTTTTATTCAGGATTAAAACAATTTGTCATCATCTGGAAATTGTTTTGAGTTTACGTGTCTAAAATATCAGTTCACATAAATTGGACACCTTTATTGTGAAAGGTGTTGCGTCATGTGACCTCCACAGATGCATTAATAAATTCTGACCAAGGGCGGTTTTGAATGCCCTTTTTGCCAATCTTGTGTTTTTAGATCAGCCTCTGTCAGTTTCCATATTTATACTTAAAAAAAAATCACATGTTGGGCCGGATTAGATCCTCTGGCGGGCCGGTTCTGGCCCCCGGGCCGCATGTTGGACCCCCCTGCTGTAGACGGACAGAACACCTGCTCTGTGGTCAGGTACACTCAGAGTAACATGGTCAGTGACAATGTAGAGCCCAAGAGTTGTCATTGCCTCCAAATTCACATTCATTACTCACATTCACACATTCACTCACATTCACACTTCCTGATCTGCTGATGTTTCCCGGTAACTCCTCCCCCTCTGCCCTCCAACTCATCAGCGTTCGGAGTTTGTAAGCATGCTCGTGCTAGGTCGTAATACCGAAATGAAAACACACACACACATGCATGATAGAATTTTATTTACAAATAGTAAAAAAAGAACAACAACAAAAAAAAACAATCCCAAAACAGACCATAAAAATATATCTTGCTTTAACATATATACATTTAAATGTGTGGCTGTGAACAGGACGAAGGTCAACAGGTCTTGGTGGTTGTAGTGGCGAACAGGGCGAGACGTCACAGAGTTCTGCAGCTCCACAGAAGCTGACTACATCCGAGGCGTCACAGTTCCTCTCAGCTCTCTCACATCTAGTTTTAGGAATCAGCAAACAGACGGGCTGGGCTGAATAAACAAAGATACCTGAAGGAGAGTGTGAAGTGTGGAAGATATTAGAAAGATCAAGACCGAGGGAATCTCTCTCCTTCAACAATAAACTGGTGATTTCAGAAAGTCAAAGTGACTTTACAGGACAAGCACAACCAGCAATGAGAGAAAATGACCACAGCTTGTGCTTCGGTCCTGCTCTGGTCCTGGACGGTCCCTGTCCCGGACGCTTCAACACCCTAAAGCTAACGGTCACGTCTTCGCCAAACTCTCCAGAGAGCGACGGCAGAGCCCGTATTCACGAAGCGTCTCAGAGTCTCCAGAGCTCATAGCTTAACCCAAGAATTCCCGGCAAGGAATCTCAGCTTAAAAGTGACTGAGGAAGTGTCTAAGAGCAACTCTGATCAAGGAGTTGACAGCACCTTTTATCTCAGTGAGGAGGTGTGGTCGCCCCTGTTGATATACATGATGCAGTCTGATGAACGCTGTGATTGGTTGTTCCAATTGGTTGGTCCTAGTAATGATTGGAGAGTAAAATTAACCCATCCAATATTAAAAATGTGTAATAATGAAAATTATTTTGTCATGATGAAACTCAGTAAAATTTATTCAATTTGTACACATTAAACTGACTGAACTTACCTGGTTCACATGACGATTACTATATTAATTAGATTATTATCTTTTCTGCCCACGCTGGTTATTTTTACCACTTCATGTATTATAATGACATTAATGGAGGACGAGATGCAGCGTCATCAATCCCAGTGATTCACCACCACTGTGGGGCCGTGAAACATCGTGACGGTGCTACACTCTGCTGACGGAGGCTTGATACACCATCATCACCTCTGCTGCAGCTCACCTGTACACAGGTGTCACAGTGTTTTACTGCAGCTCACCTGTAGACACGTGTTACAGTGTTCTACTGCAGCTCAGCTGTAGACAGGTGTCACAGTGTTTTACTGCAGCTCACCTGTAGACAGGTGTCACAGTGTTTTACTGCAGCTCACCTGTAGACAGGTGTCACAGTGTTTTACTGCAGCTCACCTGTAGACAGGTGTCACAGTGTTTTACTGCAGCTCACCTGTAGACAGGTGTCACAGTGTTTTACTGCAGCTCACCTGTAGACAGGTGTCACAGTGTTTTACTGCAGCTCACCTGTAGACAGGAGTCACAGTGCTTTACTGCAGCTCACCTGTAGACAGGTGTCACAGTGTTTTACTGCAGCTCACCTGTAGACAGGTGTCACAGTGTTTTACTGCAGCTCACCTGTAGACAGGAGTCACAGTGTTTTACTGCAGCTCACCTGTAGACAGGTGTCACAGTGTTTTACTGCAGCTCACCTGTAGACAGGTGTCACAGTGTTTTACTGCAGCTCACCTGTAGACAGGTGTCACAGTGTTTTACTGCAGCTCACCTGTAGACAGGTGTCACAGTGTTGTGATCACCTTCACTGCGTTGCTTCGCTGTGGGAGAAATAAGCTCCTCCCTGATGAGGTCGACCACAAACATTATTCCTGTAGCATCATTACATCATTGTCGTTAAACAAACGAAGGGACATCTTTCCTTTCTCTTTCTATTTCCGTCATCTTGTCTGTTTAAGAAACTTTAAAGCTTCTGAAAAGTCCTCCTCACTACTTTCAGTGGTTTTCCACCTTAGGGGCTCTTTTAGGGGCTTAAGATGCTTTGTGAATTACTTTGAACTTAGTAAGGGAGAATTCAAGGAAACATTTTTAAAATTCGAGCATTTTTTTTTTTTTTTTAAGAATGACATCACTCAGAGCAACTTTTAGCCTCAGGATGCTTTGTGAATACGAGACCTGAAGAATGAAGGGCAGAGGCCCTCCAGGGCCGCCCATCAAACCAAACAGTCAGAATACCTTCAAACCCTGAACCTGATCGGCACTCGTCATGTCTGAACCCGAAGAAATCTCCCAGCAATGACAAAGGAAACAGCCAATCACAGCCAGAGGACTGTGGTCACGGTAGAAATGAGCCTTTTCAAGGAGGGAATCGTTAGCTAGAAATCTGAGGCTGTCAGGAAAGGCCAACGCTGTACCATCATGAGTATTCTTATACCTACAGAGTCTGAGAGGAGTGGTATTAATAACAAGAGTCGTATCTGGTGAAGGATCGCCAGTTTCAGGAGGAGCTGTCCTTTTTGTTAACTGTTAACTTGACAAGCACTTCTTGAAAGGAGGTGTGTGGAGGCACTTAAGCCACCACCCCAACCTGGCAACCAAACAACATGAGCAGGAGGCGAAGTCGTGGGCTTAGAAGTCATTTCATCAGGATATGTTCAAGACGAGCAGCAGGATCTCCACACCGACGCTTTTAATTTCCCAAGAACATTAAATATATCACAACTGCAGTAACAGAAACACAGCAACAGCATTTAACCAACAGACTTATTGAATTGGTGAGAATTGTGAGCAAACTTTCTATTGAACATCTCTGATGTGGGAACTTATTGGTCGATCAGCGATAGTGCTTGGTCCTGCTCCTCACTGTGTTTCAGACGGTTATGGCTGCTTTTGGTCTGGTTCAGATGAGATCTTGACTGGTTTCTAATGAGGCGTCCTGCTGACTGGTTCAGACGGGTTTTTAAGGAAGGCCTTGTCTTGATTCCTGGATCGGTTTAAAGGCTACTTTGTAAGAACTTAAGCTCTTGAACATCAAAATGATTAAAACAGGTTTTTGTTAGGGTCTTTTATCTTTAGGGGCATTTGAGAATGCTTGCAAGTACTTTTTTTTTTTTTTATTCTTGACGCCGTGTTGTTGAATGTTATAAACAGTAGATGGAAGATCTGAAGGGAGTAATGTCTGTGCTTGTTTGTGTACAGAAGAAAGTGAATATTTTGTTTTCTGCTTCATTCTTATGACTTTGAACCCCCCCCATGCCGAACTTCTTGAAATCTTCCAAAGCCGTGAATTCAACCTGGCTCTGATGGAGAGAAGCATGAGGTACGTTGGGTTCCACCTTTGGACGGACCCCCATTAGCTCCCAGTGCTAGCACTGTACTTGTGAGCAGGAGAGGAAGAGGTACAGTAGGATGCAGCAGTCGATGAAGAGGACGGTGTAGAAACACCTCTGAGCAGAGAGGCTGTAGCCCCTCTGGAAGCGCGTCAGCAGCATGGCCAGCATCAGGAAGAAGGTTCCGGTGTTGAGAACCAGAAACAGTCGTATGTAGGATCCCGAGCTGGACTGGTCATCGCTGCCCGACGTGCTCAACGTGTGGACCTCCTTAAACCTGCGGCCCTTAATGACACCCACTTTCCCGCTCTTGTGTTCCTCATTGTAATCCACCAGGGCACTCAGGTCTGCATCGCTCTCCTCCTGACTGTCGTCGTACGTTCTCTTTGAATTCAAGAGTCTCTCTTTCTGCTCATTCGACTCAACCTGTGCAAATAAGTCTGGCAGACCCTCGGGGAGCTTCTCCCCAAGGTTTGCTCTTTTCCCCTCTTTCCCCGAACTCTGCTTCTTTGACATTTTGAACATCTTTGCGATGGCCTCTTCGGATTTCTTCCTGTCAGAGAGCCTCAGGAGGCGCTCGGCAGTCTTGCGAAAGCTGGCCGTGTTGAGGACTCGTCCCAGGATGTGTCTCTCCATCTGTTGGAAGACGGGCTTCACATGGTGGAGGTTGTCCTCCAGCACATTCACGTACTCCTCTACTTCCTCCGGCGAGTCGTCGGCCCGGGTAATTCCTTTCTCGAACACGACCTTCTTGCTATCTTGCAGCACCATGGCAAACAAAGGCTTGCTGGGTACCTCCCCCGTCAGCAGGTAGACGGTGTAGGTGTGTTCTTTGGTGGCCAAGTAGATATCCACTCTCTGAGAGTCACCACGCAGGCTGAAGCTCTCAACCTCCACATCTGGGCCGAAGAAAATGTAGGCCACCCTGGTGTGAGGGTACCTCAACGGCATTGTGACGTTGACATAGTTTGAGCCGTTGTAGGAAAACCTTTGAGAGTAACCCCAGTAACCCATTACTCCTTTAGCACTGTAGCTGGTATCGTCCAGCCAGAACATCTTGTATTTATCCTCGCCATGCGACATGTACGCTCCATGGACATTGTCCACCTGTGTCTCTTGGAATGGATGGTATGTGTTCTGAAAGAAGGCGCTCATGGCCCTGATGGGGCTCTCTGGATCCAGGTGGATGTGGTCCACAAGGAGCAGAATTTGTGGGTGGAGAAGGATGAGGTTCCTCTGAAAGCTCTTGATCTTGAGTTCTGGATGGTAAGCAGAGCGTCCCTCCCCTCTGATGAAGACCATTCCATCTCTTTCCATGGCAGCTTCGACCTTGCCCTGAGCGTCCGCTGCCGGTCCCAGCTTGTAAGTCAACCACTTGGAAGTGCAGGCTTCAGTAAGCTGTCCAACCCACTGATCGAAACAACTCCCTGAGGGGGAGGGGCCGAACAGCACCGCGTTGTTCAGCAGCGTGTACTTGGGACCGTACAGAGCCTCGGTGATGAACGGGACGCCATTGGGCGAAAAGGTGAAGGAGTTCTGATCTGGGTGCTCGTGGCCGGCATTGAAGTTTTTCCAGCCTTTGATCCACTCCCGGTACTTGTTCATGTGGATGATGTCGAAGATGGCTCGTCCACCCAGCTTCCCGGATTTGAAAGACAGGAAGGAGTGATTGGGGCCGGCTGGCAGAGCACTGCCATATGTGACTACGCCCCAGTCCTCAAAGTAGTGAAGACGAGAGCTCCCAAAATCTGCCGGAGGTTTGGGGGTCAACTGTGGGTCATACCTGCAGAACAAAAACAACAAAAAAACATCAGCGGGAGAAAACCTCGATGGACCAAACAAACACAGAGGACGTCCAGAAATTCAAGAACGCTATTAAAAAGTGCAATAATATAATAATAAAAATTATATAATGTCTATAATAAAAATACAAATCATACAAGAGATATTTATTTATGTACTATTGTCAAAATTAAGATTAAAATATGAGAATGACAATATTTAGGAGCCATGAATATTAGTGGTGACTTTTAAGAGATTTGTAATTAATTAATGACATTTTAATCACAAAAAGCAACAGTAGGGATATCCCTGCCATTAGCTAGTGGCTACAGGTTTAGTGTTAGCAGAGCTAGTTGCTGGTTACATGTTTATAGTTAGCTAGTGGCTACATGTTTATAGTTAGCTGGTGGCGATATGTTTAGCATTAGCTGGTGGCTACATGTTCAGTGTTAGCCGAGCTAGTTGGTGGCTACACCTTTATAGTTAGCTGCTGGCTACATATTTAGCATTAGCTGATGGCTACACGTTTAGCATTGAGTTGATACAAAGACGTGAATTGAACATAACCGTGTCTGAACAAAACAACAAGGCTGCCGAGCCGCTAACTCCCAACACGTCCTCTGAACAATGAAAAAACTAGAGAATCGCTACAGGATGATGGGACGAACTGATCGAATGAAGGAATGTGGTAAATGGGCAAAATGTTTCTTATATTATTCACCTCTATTTCATATTGATTTTCAATCCATTTGTGCCAAATCTGGATTTCCGAACCTTAATATTGTCCAAATACTGTCCTGTGTTCGGTGGAATATGAGAAAACATCCTGACAAACGGCCTCAGATGGTTTGACTGAGATCCAGCAGCTCACCAGAGGAACTCTGTGTGGAGGGTACACCACCGCTGGCCTCTGCCAGCCCGCCCCGGACCGTCCACCACCCGGTTCTGCTGGATCAGCTCCGCCAGCCAGTTCCCACTGCCGTTCCTCATCACGTAGTTGTCCAGGAAGACCAGCTGGCTCTCGGGCCCGTAGAACCAGTTGTAGTTGGAGTCTGCGATGGCCACAGTGCGCTGGAACCCTGCAGAGAGAAGGAGACGTCAACAGGATCACTGCTTTGATGGAAACTCCAGCAAACAGTGAGGGACGTCCAGGGTCCTGGTACCATAACAGGAATCTGACACTATAACAAAAATAACTTTTCACCCACTTTCCACCAAATAAAATCCACCTGGAGCCACAAAACATCTTTAACCTTTCAGATGAAAAGAACACAGCTCATAAGGTTTATTATTTACTCGCAGTTTTAGCTGCTCTTGGTTTCTGGATCTGTTGGGATAGGAATTAGCCGTCTTATCTTTCTCTCGGTGTTTCTAAGAGCTTTCTGGATCAGTTGCTGGTGGTTTAGCAGCTTGTTGATGTTTGTCCAGTGTGACCTGCTTTGCTTGGTGTTAACTGGGATCAGATCCAGACCCTCCCGGCTGGATGAAGGTGAAACGAATGGATGGAAAGTCCCAGCAGGCTGAAGCGATCTGCTCTCTGGAGCAACAGACGACGTGTCCACACGACAACGCCGATTCAAGTAACCGCATCGTTTTCAGCCGATCGTCTACGCGGCACCTGCAAATGTTTTTGTTTTTTCTTGTTTTAAACGTGTTCCTGAGTGGAGAAATTTGAAAATGCCGCCTCGGCGTGGATGTGTGGACGGGCTACATGCCTTGCCTCTCGACCTGATGACCCCGCCTCCCTCTCCGCAGCGTCACTTAGCAACAAGACAACAGGAGTGAGTCTGAACGAGATGCCGGGCCTCATCCTCATCCTCATCCTCATCCTCATCCTCAGGACGCTGCTGTGATCAGAGGTTCTTCCTGCTGCAGCCACGACATACAAAGTGTTGGCACCGGGATGTGAAACGTCTGGGTCTGACCCCCCCCCCCCCCCCCCCCCCCCCACCCCCCCCACCCACACTGCCCTTCACCTGACCTTTGGACTCACTTCCAGCCCTGAGTGGATCCCTGAACCTTCCTGGAAGCTCATGTGTGCAGGCATGCATGCCCCGGCTCAGGTTCTCTTCACGCCTCATCCACCGGCATTAGGACTCGGGCCGAGACGAGTCCTGAGAGGAGGAACCGGCCCAGGTCTGACCGGGAGAGACTGGTTCACCAAACTGGTCTGACCGGGCCCGGGATGGACCGGTTCACCCCCTCACCTGGAGCCTCAAACAGCTTAAAACTCTGCAGTTATTATCACTTTCAGCTGTTTAAACTTGAACCTACATTTACTTACTTCATGGTTTTGGCCCCTTCAACGTCTTGTTTTGTGGGTTTAACAATGTTTATATTCTTTTGTAGCATTCTTAATTTGTTTTCACTTTTCAAGTATTTGTCAGAATTGTAAACTTTTTGAAGCACTCTTGTCGTAGATCTATAAAGTGAATCGATGCCACCTTCCGCTGCTCAGCCCCGGCTTATCAGGGGTTAAACAGGTGCTTCGTCGGCCCCACATCATTGTTGGACCAGAGTGGAACCAGAGCGGGGTCTGACATGTCACCAGCTGGGGACGGGGTTATCACTGGAGTTATCACTGGAGTTATCACTGGAGTTATCGCTGGAGTTATCGCTGGGGTTATCGCTGGAGTTATCGCTGGAGTTATCACTGGAGTTATCGCTGGAGTTATCACTGGAGTTATCGCTGGGGTTATCGCTGGGGTTATCGCTGGAGTTATCGCTGGGGTTATCGCTGGAGTTATCGCTGGAGTTATCACTGGAGTTATCGCTGGAGTTATCACTGGAGTTATCGCTGGGGTTATCGCTGGGGTTATCACTGGAGTTATCGTTGGAGTTATCACTGGAGTTATCACTGGAGTTATCACTGGAGTTATCGCTGGAGTTATCGCTGGGGTAATCGCTGGGGTTATCGCTGGAGTTATCGCTGGAGTTATCACTGGAGTTATCGCTGGAGTTATCACTGGAGTTATCGCTGGGGTTATCGCTGGGGTTATCGCTGGAGTTATCGCTGGAGTTATCACTGGAGTTATCGCTGGAGTTATCGCTGGGGTTATCGCTGGGGTTATCACTGGAGTTATCGTTGGAGTTATCACTGGAGTTATCACTGGAGTTATCACTGGAGTTATCGCTGGAGTTATAGCTGGAGTTATCACTGGAGTTATCGCTGGAGTTATCGCTGGAGTTATCGTTGGAGTTATCGCTGGAGTTATCGCTGGAGTTATCACTGGAGTTATCGCTGGAGTTATCACTGGAGTTATCGTTGGAGTTATCGTTGGAGTTATCGCTGGAGTTATCGCTGGAGTTATCGCTGGAGTTATCACTGGAGTTATCACTGGAGTTATCGCTGGAGTTATCACTGGAGTTATAGCTGGAGTTATCACTGGAGTTATCGCTGGAGTTATCGGTGGAGTTATCACTGGAGTTATCGGTGGAGTTATCGCTGGAGTTATCGCTGGAGTTATCACTGGAGTTATCACTGGAGTTATCGTTGGAGTTATCGTTGGAGTTATCGCTGGAGTTATCGCTGGAGTTATCACTGGAGTTATCACTGGAGTTATCACTACCTACGAGGAGGAAGAGACAGTGAATCGGCTTTCTGAAATCTACAGTGAACACGGAGCCCCGGAGTGGTTGTAGAGAAAAAACAATAACACATGAGAAGGATATAATAATTGGTTCCCTCAAGTTAATAAAGCGAGGGAAGGAGATGATTGAATGGGCGAGAGCAGAGCAGTGGTTCTAATGGAACTGTTGTGCTGCAGAGCTCCTGGTGTCACACAGTCAGCTGGTACGATCTAGAATTCAGAAGCAGTTTGTGAAAAAACACATTCGAGCGACAAGGAGACTCAATGTTTTCTGTCTCTTTGGTCTGAATCCAAGGTTCAGGACAGACTAGATGGAGCGACTGGGACTAAACTACTGTTACAGTCCGTCTCCTGGTTCCTGGACCAAACCACTGTTACAGTCTGTCTCCTGGTTCCTGGACCAAACCACTATTACAGTCTGTCTCCTGGTTCCTGGACCAAACCACTGTTACAGTCCGTCTCCTGGTTCCTGGACCAAACCTCTGTTACAGTCTGTCTCCTGGTTCCTGGACCAAACCACTGTTACAGTCTGTCTCCTGGTTCCTGGACCAGACCACTGTTACAGTCCGTCTCCTGGTTCCTGGACCAAACCTCTGTTACAGTCTGTCTCCTGGTTCCTGGACCAAACCACTGTTACAGTCCGTCTCCTGGTTCCTGGTCCAAACCACTGTTACAGTCCGTCTCCTGGTTCCTGGACCAAACCACTGTTACAGTCCGTCTCCTGGTTCCTGGTCCAAACCACTGTTACAGTCCGTCTACTGGTTCCTGGTCCAAACCACTATTACAGTCCGTCTCCTGGTTCCTACCGGCGCTACATTGGTGAAATCAGTGACGTGGCGTTCACTGGCTCCCTGACCATGGAAACACAACCGCTTCTTGGGAGCTGCTCATTTAACAACCGGCCCTGAACTAGCACCTGGTTCTTTTTGCTGGAAAAGCCCTCAATGGACACTCAGAAACTTTCCATCCTGCTTCTACTGGATCTTAGCTCTGGTTCTACTGGATTGTAGCTCTGGTTCTGCTGGATCTTAGCTCTGGTTCTACTGGATCTCAGCTCTTCCTTTGACACAGTAGATCCCCACATTTTATTAAATAGACTTCCAACCCTGGTAGGACTCTCTAGCACTATTCTTAACTGATTCACCTCCTATCTCCCAGATCCTCCATTTTACGTAACCATGGATACTTGCTCCTCGAGAACCCAAAAAATTAAGTGTGGAGTTCCCCGATGTTCAATTTTAGGTCCAACACTTTTGGCTTGGGGACGTCATCAGGAGACACGGCATCGGCTTTCACAGCTTTGACTCTGAGCTTTATTCCCCACAGTAAGAATAAAACAAAAACAGGAATTTATCACTTGAAGAAAATAGCCACAGTCCGCACATTTCTCTCTCTGGCCAGCAGGGGGAGCTGATGCATGCTTTTACTTCCAGTTGCTTAGACTATTTTAATGCCCTGATTTCTAGTCTTCCCCAGAAAACTCCCAGCAGCCTTCAGCTGCTCCAGAATTCAGCAGCACGAGTGACAAAGACCAGAAGACGGGACGTTACACCTGTTTAAAGGGCACTGCATCGGCTACCCGTGTGTTTCAGGATTGATTTTAAGACGTTATTATTACTATTAAATGTCTTAATGGTCTTGGGCCTTCTTATCTTTCTGACCTGCTTTTACAATATGAGCCCTCGTGGCCCCTGAGGTCCTCTGGTACCGGCCTGTTACGGTTCCTAGTGTCAGGACCAGGACCTGTGGTGGGCCCTGGTTCTGTCAATTTTTCAAAAAAATCTAAAATAAATGTCAGTATTTTGTGAATAATATGTAATGATGACGCCCTGACACGTATTCAACCTGTCTTAAAAGATATTCAGACGTATTTGTTTGGAAACGTGTTTGTTTTATCTCTGCATCTCTAGAGGGTCGGTAATGTATAATATGTAATGTATCATGTGTATAATGTATAATTCATAATGTATAATATATAATGTTTAATGGACCATTTATATTGGATAATGAATAATGTATCATGTATAATGTATCACGTATAATGGATAATTTATCATTTATAATGTATCATGGATCATTTATAATGTATCATGTATAATGTATAATGTATAATGATCATACTGTCCCAACATGGCTGTGTCAACATACTCCACTCAGCAGACACTGCCTGGCAAGCGGCTGCTCGTCATTATACTCTATTCTATTTCTACGGCTCTGTATCGGCTATTTTTAATCTGTTTTGTCATTTCTTTTTAGCTGTTTGAGCTTTATTTGTGATTTCAATTATTAAGCTATTTTGTATGTCTCGCTGTGTTTTTTTAAAACAGCCTTTTTTGTTTAGAGGTTTGTTCCAGATTTTATCAATGAAATCTTTCTCATTCTAATTCTAGTTGGTTTTATCTGTTTTAGATCCTCATGATGACTTTCCAGTAGTTTGTGTGCGCAGATCAAAGAGGAAACAGATTTTGGATCAACCAAAGGTCTCATGTGGCTCTTCAGCTCCTCTGTAGCGGTGCCCTGACATTTTCAGAAGATTATTTGTGAATTAACATTTTGCTTGCAATCTAGGAAGAAAAAAACCAGCGAAACAAAGTGACAACAGCCTAAACAACTACGACTAATAAAAATATAATATAGTAAAATTATTTAAACCTAATGAAAATTATTAAAATTGCTAGTGTAGCTAGCACGGCTCTAACCACCAGGAAACACATTGGCTATAAACAGTTAAATATCTAAAGCAGCCGAAGTAGACGAGATGCGTTAAATAGCTAAAATGGGAAAATCCATGGAAAAAAAAGAAAAACAGGCTACGAGAGTGAAAAAAAACATTACGTTTATCTAAACTGTACCGTTGAATGCAACCTACATTTTTGTTTATCGCGATTTTGTTGTTGTGCCGTCATTTCAGATAATGTACATGTTCTGCAGCTCCAGACACATTTCATTTGGTGGAACATTGCGATCTCTTGTCTCTCTTGGCCGTGAAGGTGGAGCGTCACCTGGCAGGATGGTCTTGTACATGAAGGCGAAGTGCTTGAGGAGCCAGGGGTGATCGAAGTGGCCGATGGCGAAGTGGCGCTGCACCAGGAACATGTACTGGAAGAGCGAGCGGGTGGTGTAGGTGCCGTAGGCCACGCCCTCGTACAGCGAGCCGTCCGTCACGTCCCGCAGCAGCACCAGCGACTTCTCCATGATGGACAGGACCTGCTTGGTCCACAGGTAGGCCTCCTGAAGGTACCCTGCAGACCCAGGACACACGCGCTCAGGCTTCAGTTCACACTTTGAACACAAGGAGCCGTCACCCGGAAATCCCAGCTTCTCTGCTTAAAACATGTTTGCTGGAGTTGGACCTCAATTGAAACTGAAAATCTGGAGTTTCAAAGCAGCTGAGAAGTTTTTGTTTGGGCTCTTTGTTTAAAGCAGAATCGCCCACAAGGGGACGCACCCCACAACAGGAGATTTTAATCGTCGTCAACACAGGAGTCAAATATCATAAACCATCTTGGTTAACGTTAGCTGCTAACCGCTAACCACCAACAGGACTAGTATAAACTTTGAACCCCAGTTTCAAATATACAGAAAAGGTACTCATTGTACTGTAAATGTGGAGTTAGAAAATCTACAAGTACACTCTACTATAAATCTATCAAATACAGAAAAATATTTTATTTATACAAAACCTTCTTAAATCTACAGGGAAATAAAAATACAATTAGCCTTCACTAAAAGAAAAATAAATGTACCAGAAATCTACCAAATGACTGTTCCTGTTTTAAACAGAATGACTTTGATGTTTTGAACATTTAATAAAATCTTTAAAATACCCAGCCTGATGTTAAACACCAGCAATTTCCACACCTACACTTTAAATACACAGGACCTTGTGCTAAATAGACCAATAAATACAGAGTTAAAAACTGATTTTCATCCCAAGAGAACATAAACATAAAGGATGAAACCAGATAATTTTTTTGGAAAAGTACAAGCTGGTTTTCAATTGATGGTCCAAAAAGCAGAGAAGACACGGTTTATCAGGGTGGAATGATCTCCCGTCTTTATTTACACAGCCTGCTAACTTTTTGTGTTTGTTCCCACCTTGGTGGAGCAAAGGTCAAAGGTCAGTCCAAAAATACCTTTGAGGAAAGTGAGGCTCAGGGAGACTGCAGTAAACAGTGTGTGTGTGTGTGTGTGTGTGTGTGTGTGTGTGTGTGTGTGTGTGTGTGTGTGTGTGTGTGTGTGTGTGTGTGTGTGTGTGTGTGTGTGTGTGTGTGTGTGTGTGTGTGTGTGTGTGTGTGTGTGTGTGTGTGTGTGTGTGTGTGAGTCTCTAATGGAAATAATGAGCCAAACACTGAGAACAGCGTCCTCTCAGTGTTTCACCACAGAAATCTTCCTACCACAGGGTTTCGCCGCGGCCATGGAAAGCCTCACAGAAAGATGCTAATGCTACGCGCTAACCGCGGCTCTTTAGTCCCTCTGGAGGCACCGTGGAACTTTCGCTAAATGATACGCAAATAAACATTTATATCGTTCAGATTTTAACACAGCAGGCAAAAATTAAAACGGCCGACGATGCTTGAAGTGGATCAAACAAATGAGCAAAACAGCAAAAATGACTCGAACAGAGTAGTAAAAACTGTGGAGAAACTCATAAAACAGCAAAAATGGCTTAAAACTGTGAAATACAACCCTGTAAAAATGAGGTGAAACGACTAAAAATAGCAACAAAAACAAATGCTAAAATAGTTTTAACTGCAGTATGACTGAAACAGCAACTGAAACGGCTAAAGGGTTATTATTACATTTAGCTGTGTGATTTCAACATGAAACATCACACACACACACACACACAGTCTGTGTGTGTGCGTGTGCGTGTGCGTGTGTGTGTGTGTGTGTGTGTGTGTGAGTGAGAGATCCACTGGGCTCACGACAGGGCATAATTAATTCAGAAGTCTCAACCTCAACTTAATTTTTTTTAAACCACATTTTGGCATCACAATTCTAATAAATCCACAATGTTGCCTAAAATGTTACTTTATCTTTTAATGTTCTCACTTTATAAGCTACAAATCGACTTTCATCTTTTGGCTTCATTAGTGAAATGAAATCTCAACATTCTGACCTAAAATTGACCAGTTTGACTTTTTCCATGTTAAAGATGTTAAAACAGGAATACTTAATGAAAAATAAAAATCACACGATCTCGTATTTCAAACAGTGCTCCTGAAATATAAAGTGTGTGTTCAGATCCATTGGAAGCTTTTAATCCGAACCTTCAACAGGCCAGATGAGCGTAAACTCTGCTGAAGCTGGAGGCTCTTTGCTCCCTGCAGGACTCTGGAGGTTAGCATTTAGCATTCAGCATTGTCCCTGCGGAGAGTAGTCAGACTGGACATCTTCCAGAACCTTCCTGAAGCCTCTAAAGCTCCAATCAGTGGAGTGAATCAGGTCTGGGCTCAGTGTGGTGATGAGACTGACGAACACTACCCTACATGTAGTACCAGAAATTGTCTGGAACTTGTTTCATGTGTTTTTCTTTGTGTCGACAAGTCAGTTAGTCTCAATCAAGACTCAGCTGATGGAGGAATGCGTCTTCAGGAACTTCCCTCACTGAGGGAGGTGTTTCCAGTCAGGTTTTTATTGAAGAACATGGTGGGACACGTCTGGAGAGACGTGGAATTCCTGCTGTCAGCCCGAGGTTATCCGTCTGTGCTGCTCTAATCCTTTGTAATTGTCCTGCAGAACAACTCCTCTGTGTACTTTGTCACTTTCTTCTTTATTGTCTTCAGAGTTGAGAGGATTATTCCCACCTCACTGCGCCAGAGACCATCTGAAGGTCACACTGTCTCACTCCTGTTGCCAGTAGTATCATGAATCTCAGGGGTCTTTCACATTCTGATAGTCCGCGACTCGGTTCTCCTGGGGGAGGAGCCTAAAATGTTCACCCCTTCATTTGGTTCAATTAGCATTCACATTCACTTGAGACCAGATCAAACCTCCTGGAAAACATCCTGCAGTTACACCAGCTGCTGTTTGGGGGCGCTGTCGCCCAAAACAACCACTGACCAGAGAGGAAGTGAAGAAGAAACGCAGCTCATCGATTGGTCCGAAAGAGGAAGTCCTGCCGCCTTAGCCCACAGTGGCTCGGCTAGTTAGCTCGTGGCTAATGGGTAGCTACAAACAACTGTGATGTAGTTTTCGGACCCGATCTCAGTGATTCTTGCTCTCTACTTCTTGCTCTCTACTTCCTCCTCTCTACTTCTTCCTCTCTACTTCCTCCCCTCTCTACTTCCTCCTCTCTACTTCCTCCCCTCTCTACTTCCTCCCCTCTCTACTTCCTCCTCACTACTTCCTCCTCTCTACTTCCTCCTCTCTTCTTCCCCCTCTCTACTTCCTCCTCTCTACTTCCTCCCCTCTCTACTTCCTCCCCTCTACTTCCTCCCCTCTCTACTTCCTCCTCACTACTTCCTCCTCTCTACTTCCTCCCCTCTCTACTTCCTCCTCTCTACTTCCTCCTCTCTACTTCCTCCTCACTACTTCTTCCTCTCTACTTCTTCCTCTCTTCTTCCTCCTCTCTACTTCCTCCTCTCTACTTCCTCCTCTCTTCTTCCTCCCCTCTCTACTTCCTCCCCTCTCTACTTCCTCCTCACTACTTCTTCCTCTCTTCTTCCTCCCCTCTCTACTTCCTCCCCTCTCTACTTCCTCCTCACTACTTCCTCCTCACTACTTCCTCCTCACTACTTCCTCCCCTCTCTACTTCCTCCTCTCTACTTCCTCCCCTCTCTACTTCCTCCCCTCTCTACTTCCTCCTCTCTACATCCTGCCCTCTCTACTTCCTCCTCTCTACTTCCTCCCCTCTCTACTTCTTCCTCTCTACTTCCTGCCCTCTCTACTTCCTCCTCTCTACTTCATCCTCTCTACTTTCTCCCCTCTCTACTTCCTCCTCTCTACTTCCTCCTCTCTACTTCCTCCTCTCTACTTCCTCCTCTCTACTTCCTCCTCTCTACTTCTTCCTCTCTACTTCCTCCTCTCTACTTCCTCCTCTCTACTTCCTCTTCTACTAGCGATGGGAGTCAGTATTCAGGATTGCTGAAGCTCCTGTGTAGCTGTTCAGTGAACAGGGAGGCTGTTACAGACTGAGACTCACCAAGGAGACGACTGGACCATTTGACTATTTGGTTCAGTGAGTTTCTCTCTTTAACTGCGTCTGACGGAAGCAGGCCACCAAGCAAAAACATAAAACAGGCTCAATAAAAGCACAATAAAACAGAGTGAAGATTGTTCAGTCAATATGGAAAAATGCAAGTAGTGGAGGGACTGACGGTCCTTCTTTCACACAAACTTGCATTTTTCCTCAAAGTTCAGTTCAGAACTCAGTGAAACTTGTTGTTACTTCATCTCAGCCCAGGAAAAAGTGACTTTTCTCCATCTGTGCCGGTGCACGTCAGCCGAGCTCAGGATTGTGTTTATGTCAGGTTTTATTTGTTCAAGGTTCACTTTACAAGAGGCTTCAAGCTGCGATGGTCGTTTCATACCGAGTAGGGGGTGAAATGTTCGTAGCCACAGATGATCTGTTTGTGATGAAGACGGCAAAACAGCAGAAAGATCAGACGTGAGCCTCCGTCAGGATTCCGTCAGGATTCCGTCGGAACTCAATGGAGATTCCTTCTGGACTCCAGCAGGTCGCTTCGGGAATACATTCGTACTCCGTAGGGACTCAGACAGAATTCCGTTAGTACTCCTACAGAACTCCAGTAGTAGTCCGTTGGGCCTCTGTCTGGACTCCTATAGTACTCTGTCTGGACTCCTGTAGTACTCAGTCAAGACCCCAGTAGTACTCTGTCGGGCTTCTGTCAGGACTCCAGTAGTACTCTGTCTGGACTCCTGTAGTACTCAGTAAAGACTCCAGTAGTACTCTGTCTGGACTCCTGTAGTACTCTGTCTGGACTCCTGTAGTACTCAGTAAAGACTCCAGTAGTACTCTGTCGGGCCTCTGTCTGGACTCCTGTAGTACTCTGTCAAGACTCAAGTAGTATTCTCTCTGGACTCGAGTAGTACTCCATCAAGTCTATGTCAGAACTCCAGTAGTACTCTGTGGGGACACCGGTAGTACTCTGTGGGGACACTGGTAGTACTCTATGGGGACACCAGTAGTACTCTGTGGGGACACCAGTAGTACTCTGTGGGGACACCAGTAGTACTCTGTGGGGACACCAGTAGTACTCTGTGGGGAGTCACGACTGCTTGTGAATGAAAATACACCAGTGATCTTGTTACTGTTGATGTTTGAAGACTTTCCCTCTTTGTCCCAAAGCTCATATTGTTTTTGTATGTGGATAAAATAAAAATACACTTCTCACTAAAGTAATCTCACACACTCACATCTACCTGGTGGGCGGGACTCTCGAGCAGTAGGACTCATCTGATTGGTCAGAATATTCCCAGTCAAGAACTGGAACAAGCTTTTTCAGCGTCCATATTTTTAAAGACGTCCTGTCCTTCGCACACACCCTCCTCCTCCTCCTCCTCATCGTCTTCCTCCTCCTCCTCCTCCTCCTCCTCCTCCTCCATCTGTCAAGGGTGAACTCCTCAACAGTTAGAGCCTGGTGAGAACTGGGTTCCACATGGACATGAACACATGAAAATAACAGCAAAGGTGGAAGAGATCCTGGATGGTGATGAAGCTCCAAGACAAGACACCTTCAACAATATGGACACAACAAACCTCCAAGGTCTTTGTTTATGACCAACATGATTTCCACTATCTGGACTTTTACTGAACATCTGAATTTGTAAAACATGGTGTAGATGACTGCTTGGAACTGTAACTATAGACTTCAGGATCAGACTGAGGCCTTGACGATGATCCAGACCGATGAGTCTTTTATGAAGCAGCTTCATGAAGCCAGACTGACTGAACACAAGTTTCCATTTATGGGGAGACAAAGCCTCTGACTGCTTTATGTCTTTCAAGCCTTTAAAGTTGTCACATCCATCGAGAAAACATGCTGCAGACCGATTCTGTGGCTTTTAAATATTGTAATGTCTCGTTTATGTCACAAAAGCATTTTTACAGAGACCCGTCCTCCTCCGAATGCTCTGAATGGACCACGTGGAAATAAACCACCAGTAAAATCCAGACTGATGGAAATCCTTCAGCTGAGCACCATGTTGGTTTCTGTGCAGGCTTTAACTCTAAACCCCTCCAACTGTGGAGGGAAAAGCTTCCCACATGAGGCTGCAGTGAAAAATGATCCCATTTTTTTTTTTTTTTTTTTTTTTTCCAGGCAGCTGATTCTGACCTTCTGGTCAACTCACAGCACTTCACAAAGAAATGCAGAGAGCGTCCAAGATCGGAGCGTTCAATCCTCTGGAGAGCGTCACCGCTCGGAGTATTGTTCACTTCAAGTCTACAACTTCTTCTAAATAGCACGTTGAATGGAAAAAGAAACACAACACTTCTGTATAATCTGGTATTTGGGCTCAGAAACTTTGAGAATATAGAACAAAACCAGCATTTTTTGAAGAAAACTGACTGTTATGTAACATTCAGGATGACTAGCATTACGCACACCCCTCCAGTGTTATTGTTGAAAAGCTGATGGAACAACTTTGAATATTCTCACATTTGTCTGAATAAGTTTAAAGGAGCTGTCACCTCGTAATCTCATCTCCAGTCTCCTTTAAATTGTCTTTCAATCAATTGTTAAAAAATAAATAAAAATCAAACATGGAGCTCGTTCTGACCCTATTTTTTTCCCCATTCTGCAGCTTCCTCTCACCAGAGTACAGTGAGATTATGGTTTCATGTGACAACAACTAATCCGGTAAATAAAAGTGTTTCCACTGCAGCAGCACACACATGGACAAAGATGTAGTTAATCTGCTGGGCCACGAGGGGGCGCTGTCGCTCATTTTTGCAATTAAAGCACGTAGACACGTGCAGAGAACAATACGCTATAAAGGTGGAGAAAATGGAGAGGAGTCACATTCTAGTGGGCTGATGATGCTATCAGGGGAGCGTCTCAACTACTAAACTCCTGATATGGACGTTAAACTAGAATACAGACTGTGAATCATGCCACTGTGGAGGCCGCCATGTTTGTTTACTGGAGCATGAGCAGAATGAACGGTTTACCGCGGGCGGAGATGAGCAGTAACGGCGCTCTGTAGCCTCCGGCGGTGTCTGCAGGGGGGGGGGGGGGATCGCACCCGTGAAAGAAAAGTTCCACCTTGGGAGTCACTATAAAAAAGTCACGTTTGCAGTGGATCAGAACACGGGTGTCGTTTCAACTGACCCCAATGGCGAAGCAAGCTCTGAGAATAAACTCGTTTTAGTGTACATGGAGCCTTTGACCAGTACGGGAGTCAGGCGTGCCTTGATTGGCTGCAGGAACTGTCAATCATGGCAATAGCATGGCAATAGCATGGCGATAGCATGGCGATAGCATGGCGATAGCATGGCGATAGCATGGCGATAGCGTGACGATAGCATAGCGATAGCGTGACGATAGCGTGACGATAGCATAGCGATAGAATAGCAGTTCTTTGCTAGAGCCGTCTAAAAACATCCGGGCTGCAGAGCAACCCAGAGATTTTAAATGAAATACAGCCTCATTTGTGAATCACATGGGCTTCAACGTTTGTCCTCATCCCGTTAGCAGTTAGCGACTAAATTTAACAGAGGTGGTTCATGGATCCTTTAACAGTACATCTAATATTACTCTCATGTTTAGTATCTAGCGGTACTGCGAAGTAGCAGCTGACAGGCAAATGTCAGCGTTTACATTTTTTTAATGGGCCTGAAATCCAAAGCAGGACGACTGATCGATATTTCGAGCGCTGCTCTCCAGATCAGGAGCAGAAACACTGAGATCAGAAGGGTTGAGTCAGTGTCCGGCTGCACTTCCTGCTAACTGACGGCACAAACTGAAGGAGGAAGGATTTCACCTCAAATCTCCCTAAAGTGAAGAAGACTGAGGTGGACACTCGACTGGAGGTCGTCCACCAGCTTTGTCCACGTCTCCCAAACTTCCAAACTTCCGGTCAATGTCAAGTTCAAATACAACCATGTTGATGGTCGAATGCATCACTTTCTCCTCTTGAAATATTCACCTTTTAATCATCGTCCTTAGGATTTTCAAATGACTGGCGTGTTTCATTTTAAATCTCTGGGGGGCGTTGCTCTGTAGCATGAAAGTTTATAGATGCTCCACTATAGTTTTATTATTTTTATTTTTGTGTGAGCAAAGGACTGCCATGCTATTGCTATGCTATTGCTATGATTGACAGTTCCTGCAGCCAATCAACACACACCGAACATCTGTACCAGTCAAAAACCTGAAGTGACTCTTGCGAGAGGAAGTCGCAGTATGAAAAAGGGCCAGAACGAGTTCAGTTTGATTTTTTCCCCGAATGAATTGTAAGAATTGATTAAAGGACAATTCAAGGGCGACTGGAGACGTGAGAATAGCAGGTGACGATTCCTTTAATTACAAGCCTCTATACAACTCTTATTTTTCTTTGGGTTTCCTGTGAAGTTTATGCTTTTTTACATTTGACAATTACACTTTTCATTGCAACTTCACAATAATACAAGGTGGGATTGGTTGATTTTTAGTGATGAAAATTACATCCTCAGAGTCTTTTGACATATTGTGGGTTTAGCCTTCATTAACCAGTAAATTATACTACTGGTACTATCTAATGAGCCAGTTTACACAGCGATTGTGATATTATGATAATCATCATCATCATCACAAACTCTGATATGCTTCATCAACACAATGGAATAATTCATAATTAATAGGTTGATTGATTTTTAATTTTGCAGTGTTTTCTTTCAAATGAACCCTCAGATCCTCAGATATCAACCTTATCTGGTGTTGATATTCGACAACAGGACAGGTACCTTGAAAGTACATTTCTAACGCTTGTATTTGTCTACTTTTATCGACGCAATCCATAATACCCCAAAAAAGACCTGTGAAGGATTGCCTTTTGTGCAGTGGACATGCTCTTCAATACAACCTATACCTAAACATTGCAGTCGGAGTGAAAGGCCTGTAGGTGACCGTTTGCTTACTTGTGTGCAGAATGAACCATAAAAACCCGGCCACGGAGCACATGTTGAAATGTTTGCATTCTCTCATAAACTTGGTGTTGGTCTGTAATGAGGTTTTAATGGAGCCTCAGTCTGTAGCTGCACAACGTCTCACAACACTGAGGTGGGAGGAGGTGCTGAAACCACCGGGAGAGTTTCCCCGCCACATTTCACACCAACGTTCAACAGCCTGGAAGCTGAAGCAACAATCAGACCGTGGGCACCGTCACCCAGAACTCTTACCTTGGGTCATGTAGACAAGACTGGCAGTGAGCAGAGCCACGCAGTTGGTGGGCTGATGGTTGTGCAGGTACTGGAACCCCCAGCCCCGGACGTAGGACTTCTCGTACAGCAGGCGCGACACGTTGCCGATCACCTTGACGAAGCGCTCCTGCTGGCTCTTACTCAAGTACTCGTACAGGAAGTCGTAGGCGGTGGCGAACCCCACCAGGGAGTGCGCCACTGGGACCTCGTCCTCGGGACTGTCTTTGACCAGCCTGCAACACACACACACGCACACACACACACAAGTAAGCTAAATGTAAAGTTGCACACACATGTTGAGCATATGGGTGAAAACACAGAGTGTGAAGGTTTCACTCTGTTCAGTAAAATCGTTTGTCACAACTGAGGTTTCTTCCCTCTGAGAGCCTTTAAATCCCCTTTAACGCAGCTGTAACGCATCTGATCGTCTTAAAAGGAGACGTAAAGACTCTGGGTAGATTTTACACCACAGTTCAAATTGCGCCAATAAAGACACACATAAAGACGCATTAGATTTCTCGCTCCTGCTCAACACACGCTGTGCTTCAGACTGCTGAGTCGGGTTGTCCTCGGGGGGGGGGGGGGGGGGGGGGGCAGGAGAGGTAATCTGTAAATGTGTTCAGGTCAAATTAAAGACAAATCAACTTCATGTGTGAACCTCAGAAAATTCCAGAGTGAGACTTTAAAACAGCCACACAAAGAACCCCGCTGCGCTAAGAGCCATGACGTGGAGTCAACACGTGAAACTCAACAACTGACTTCTTCTCAATTCCAAATCCAACACTATGTTCAGGAGGGGTAGCGTTATGATGATTGATCTGGACAGAAAGCACAAATCCCGGTGAATTAACTTGTAGCTAATAGTTAGCCACAAGTAACCGCAACAAATAAACTTTAGATCAGATATCAATGAGCCTTCCTCACAACTTCTTCGTCACTCCTCCACCTCCTCCCACCAGATATTTCCCAGCTGTTTCTTTCTGCGTCTGCGTCGTCAGCTTTGTTTACTACCCAGAATGCACTATGCTCCACGTCAACTCCTCTCACTCTGTCTACTGGAAAGTCCGCTGAAAGTCCCCGACATGTTCACATTGGCCACGAACTGCACCTCAGTTAACTTGCAAGAGAACCGAAACCCAGGTTTTCAAGTGGTTTGATCCGGATCAGGGTCTCGGGAGCGTTCATACCTGGCCAGACGAAGTGGACTTTCCCTGAAAGTCCCTGAAATGAACTCTGGTCTGGATCAAACTCGGCTGGTGTGAATGCTTCCTCTGACTGCACATCTCCTCAGTCTTAAACTCAACAGAGCTTGCTCACTGAGTTACCATAGTTACAATGTAGCATTGTTGCTAACAAGGTAGCATCGGCAAAGAGATCAGAATAATGTTGGATGAAACAAAATGAAACATTTTCTTGCTGATTGTGTATAAAGTTAAATCACTGGACAGCTGTTAAAAGCAATTAAAAGCCCTCATTTCAAAATAAAGTGAGCAAGATTCATGAAAAATGGCCCATGGATTCTCAGAAAAGCCTTTAATTGGTTCTGGGCCAGAACTTTAAGCTTGTTGTGATTTTCACCTGAGCTCTCGGTAAAAGGTTCCTCAGAAACTCTCCTTCAGTGGTAAGTTACTCCACACACAGTAAACCTCATCTGGAAACAGCTCAAAGGCAGAAACAAATAACTTCAAAATGTTTGGAGGTCGATGAGAAAATTCTGAATATCACAGATTGTTTGTGACTAATTTTTCCCATATGGTTAAAAAAAAAAAGAAGAAAAAAAAAGAACTCACTTCTGTAAGTTTGCCGTGACTGTGTGAAAGGAAAACAGGAAGCTGAAACCACAAAGTGCAGCCTCTTCCCTGCTACATGTTTCTCAGACTCGTTGCAGACATAATTGAGGGTCATGAATCCCACAGCCGACTGATTCCTGGAGTCGCTCCGCAGCAGAATGCAGAAGTTCACTGACCATAATAAAAGTGCGGCCAAGGAGAAAACTCGCAGTTTGCTGCGGAGACGTGAAGAAACACATGTTCAGTGGCTTTTGGCTTCTGCACTGCAGCACACATTCTCATGTTGTGAAAAACGCTCCGCAAATCGCACTAATGCCCTAAACCACCCCCCAAAGAAAAGAGCCGCTGGAAAATCCCCAGAGGAAACACATGAGCTGCACGGCAGATTGAGGAGGATTAGGGCGCCCTCCCTCATGAGGAGGTCAGAGGTCATGTGATACCCGGGAAGTCACTTCAATACTCATCTGTCCTGCTGCGGCGAAGCTCAACGCGACCAGTGTGGAACCAGTGCATCGGTTCTTCTTCTCTTTAGCAGCACTAATAAATGGGTTTTCCATGTCAATCACTGGCCCAGGTTCAAGCTGAAAATGTTGACAATAATTAGCCTTTTAAGATACGTTACCAAGATGTACTGATGAGCATCACCTTCTCTCATAACCAGAAGTGCTCACGAGTGGCCACCATATAACTACAATTTGATATTGTACTATATGAAATATGCTTAATGCACAAATGTATCATGCCTCATAATATAACTGAATAAAATGCTAAGTTTCAGTCGTTTTCCCCAACTTTGTCTTATAGTAGTTTGTTGTGCTGCTTTCTCCTTTACTTATACGTAGTGTATTTTATTGATTGTGTTTTTTGTTATTTCTTCATTGTGATCGTATGGTTTAATTGTTTGTTTCGCTTGTTGGTTGGCTGAAAAAGAAAAAAAAAGCGTTACACAAACCGAGTTTGCAGCGATAATTTCAATGCAAAACACAGTGGGAGCTGATGGACCTGCACTAACAGCAGATCATCTCTGAATCTGTCCTCTTTGGAAGCACCGTGATGTAAAGTGATCACTGCAGAGGCAGAACTAGATGTGTGTGATTCCGAGCTTCTGCAGCGTCGTCCGCCATGTTGGTGTTGATAAAGTTCTCCTATTCTGCAGCAGTTCAACTCTTCCTCTTGGTCTGGTTGGTCCAGAAACCTCGTATTCAAAGTTTCCAGCTCCTCCTTGATTTTCCTCCATTAGAATATTGGATCCTAGGAGCTACATTCAGAATCTGCTGTGTCTGTGTGAGCTGGACTGGCTCCGCCCACACATGCCCATCTTGGGAAGAGGAGGAAGTACTTCTTCCCGTGGTGCCATGTGCCAGAGCAGAGCTGCCCGATTGTGGGAGGAGTCAAAGGGGAGGAGCCTACCGTGATTGTGATTGGCTGAACCCCCGATGACACTCTATAGGGTTTGATTTCTGATTGGCTGGTTGGAGCAACACATTTTTAAAACCTGAAACAAGCCAGGGAGATATTCTAGGTATGAGATGATTAGTATTGTTGGAATTCCTTTAGAAAGTACATTTTGAATAATATGAGCCATAAGTGATGTCGTGGAGAGGGTCGCGGGGTTATCGGGTCACGGGGTTATCGGGTCGCGGGGTTATCGGATCACACAGTTATCGGGTCACACAGCTATCGGGTCACGCGTGGTTATCGGGTCACGTGGTTATCGGGTCACGTGGTTATCGGGTCTCGCGGTTATCGGGTCGCGGGGTTATCGGGTCGCGGGGTTATCGGGTCGCGGGGTTATCGGGTCGCGGGGTTATCGGGTCGCGGGGTTATCGGGTCGCGGGGTTATCGGGTCACGTGGTTATCGGGTCACGTGGTTATCGGGTCGCGGAACATCAGGACACAGAAGCGTTGGAGCTGAAGCCTCCTCGTTAAAGAAGACTGAGAGGTTTAAAGAGGAGGCCAGTCGGCCAAGACTCAAGGCAGAGAAACAGACCAAACTGGAGAGGAGGAACCTTTTCTTTGAGCGCGAGTTCAATCTACATCCAGATCCAATTGAATGCCAATATTTTAAATGAACGTTGTCACGTCCTCCCTGATTTTGTGCCTCAGCCAGCAGCCCCTGGGTACAACGCTCAGGGATTCACCATATCTACATACCTATGCTGCAGAAGATGGACTTCACAGGTCAGAAGTGCAAAAAAAATTTTTTAATTACCAAATACAACAAACTGCTCCACTTCTGAATCTCTGCCTGGTGTCCAAGAAGAGAAAGAACAATGTTGTTTGGACATCAGCATCATTATCACAATACTCAAGAGGATCGTCGCAGAACCCATTTTAGAACTAATATTGTGCAGCTATAGTTACAAATGAAATTGTTTATGATCTACGTACATGACGACACCTGAGCCTTTAACTGTCAACATATGCAGTTTCTCACTTGTGGGACGAATAAATGCTTATCTTCTCGTATAGATCCAGTGTATTGGAATGAGTGTGTGGAAGTCAGTCCACCAGAGGGCGCTGCTTTAAACCAACCTATTGTTCACATACCAAGAGTAGAGGACAAGAAAACTCTGCTGGTGCCAGCAGGAAGTCTGAATCCATGAGCAGAGCAGCAGACAGTAACCATCTGGATTCATTCAGCAGACAGTCGAGGATCTGAGTATATAAATATCAGAACACAATACAGAACCAGAACACGGTGAAAATGAACCAATAAACTGCATCACAGTCGTGACTTAGGGCCTTTTCACATTCCTGTTTGGTCCAGACCAGAGTCTCTTCAGAGAAAAAATGTTTTGTGTGGGAGATGTGAACTCTCCCACCAACTCTGAACCGGAGCTACAAGATCCCTGGTCCTCCTGAAAACCTGGGCTCACTTCCTTTACAAACCATCGTTCTAGTGGGCGGGGTGAGAGGACGTGATAGATAGAGAGCGCAATGCTTTCTGGGTAG
Source organism: Blennius ocellaris (assembly GCF_963422515.1). Classification (NCBI taxonomy): domain Eukaryota; kingdom Metazoa; phylum Chordata; class Actinopteri; order Blenniiformes; family Blenniidae; genus Blennius; species Blennius ocellaris. The sequence goes on along the minus strand of NC_137667.1, from coordinate 20,783,105 downwards.
TAAACAAACAAAGAACTGCAAGTAACAAGAAGTAGACTCAGAAAGAAAATGTTGGAAAATATTTTGCAGCAGACATGGAGTAGAGAGGAAGAAGAAGAGAAGAGGAAGTAAAGAGGAGGAAGTAGAGAGGAAGAGAAGAGGAAGTAAAGAGGAGGAAGTAGAGAGGAAGAAGAAGAGAAGAGGAAGTAAAGAGGAGGAAGTAGAGAGGAAGAAGACGAGAAGAGGAAGTAAAGAAGAGGAAGTAGAGAGGAAGAAGAAGAGAAGAGGAAGTAAAGAGGAGGAAGTAGAGAGGAAGAAGAAGAGAAGAGGAGGAAGTAGAGAGGAAGTAGAGAGGAAGAAGAAGAGAAGAGGAAGTAGAGAGGAAGAAGACGAGAAGAGGAAGTAAAGAAGAGGAAGTAGAGAGGAAGAAGAAGAGAAGAGGAAGTAAAGAGGAAGTAGAGAGGAAGTAGAGAGGAAGAAGAAGAGAAGAGGAGGAAGTAGAGAGGAAGTAGAGAGGAAGAAGAAGAGAAGAGGAAGTAGAGAGGAAGAAGAGAAGCTCGTAAAGAGGAGGAAGTAGAGGGGAAGAAGTAGTGAGGAAGACTCATTGATATCTGGTTTGAAGACTCTATATCACAGTTGTTCGTGGCTACCCATTAGCCATGAGCTAACTAGCCTAGCCACCATGGGGCTAATGAGGCGGGACTTCCTCTTTCAGTCCCGACCAATCAATGAGCCGTGTTTCTTCTTCACTTCCTCTCTGGTCAGTGTTTGTTTCAGGCGACAGCGCCCCCAAACAGCAGCTGGTGTAACTGCAGGATGTTTTCCAGGAGGTTATACCGGGTCTCTACAGTAAATCTGAACGCTCATCGGACCAAATGAAGTGAACAGAGTCCCGGACTGCCGTCTCCAGATGAGCACGGGTCTTCAGACTCAGCAGGTCGTGACTCTGCATTGAAGACGTGAACCGACAGCGAGACGTTCACCCAATGAAACTCTCCTTTAGCTGGCAGCGCCTTGCCTTCAGCCTTTCACACACCGGATGCTGGTAATCAGCTTTGCAGCAGTTCTGCACTCAGCCGGAGCAAACAGCGAGCAGACTTTAGCTAATTCTCAGGAAAACCTGCTGAGTCCTGATCCGGTTCAGCCTGGTGGAATCAGACTCCACATGTGGTCTGAACGGATGGATTCACATCACTTTCTCGTGGTCAGAGCCTTTCTAAATAATGTGCAGTTTCCACAAGCGCTCGTTTTTGCAGATCCTCTTGGGATGATGTGTTAAATTTATATTTAAAAACCATTTGTTGTAAAGGAAAAGATGAATTGAGGTAAAGAAGTTGGATCTTCTTTCTGCTGCCTTTCATTCAGGAATTAGAAAACTTTTGTTTTGTATTTTATCTTACTGATTTTTTTCCGTTATTGTAACTAGCTCAGGCCTGCAAGGCACCACAGAGCCACCATCAGACAGACGCCTCAGTAACTCAGTATTCCTCATTACAGATACTGAGACGTCAACCAACAAGGTCACACAAGTCAAAACCTCTGAAGGTGTTTAAACTGTTGGGTTCCAGTGTTTCTGCTGTTTCCTGCTGTGCTCCTGAGTTCAGCACCACACCAACTCAACCCCCCAAATCTATGCAACCAAACGTCTCCGAGGTGTAAAGAGGCCAACGCTCTGCTGGCCTCACAGCTGCGGAGCTCTGAACGTCTCTTGGTATTCACATTTCCATGACCGAACACAATCCGCCGCTCCGACTCCAAAGCTTTGCTCCGGCCTCCGAGCTGAAACGAAACTAAACCTCAACATTTCTCTGCTTGCAGCTCCTCAACAGTTTGAGGAAGTTCAGCTCCAGAAGGACACGACGGTCCCACACAGAGACGTGACCTCCAGGACCCCCTGTTTACGTGACACTTCCGAGGGAAAACTGGACACTTTATGCTGCATTTGGGCTTTTTGTTTGCACGACAGCAGAGCTTTGTAAACAGCCTCCAGGGTGACAGAGAGCAGGGAGGCGACAGGTCCACGTCCAACCCTCCATTCCTCAACGTCCCATAAGTAGAGGTCATCATCAAAGTGTTGTCTGAAACTTCTCCAAACATTTGAACCACGAGATCAGTCTCCAGCAAACAGGAAGGCCACCAGACTTTTATTTTAGCAGAAGTCACAGCTGGAGGTGGAGCAGCAGGCTGTCGGTCAAAGTACATGAGTGTAAAACACTTGTTTACCTCTTGTTCTTTTCTTTATTTGGATCTAGTCCTGCTTGTCGTACCACTCTGGAGACGGTGCTCGGCTGAAGTGAAAGGCGGGAGGCGTGGAGGGAGGAGAGGCTCATTGGAACCACATGATCTGTGATGAGGAGCAGATCACCACTGTCCAGGAACAGCAGAGGAACCCTCCAGACGACAATGGGAGCAGTGTCCCGTCTGCCTACCAGGTCCTTGAACTTCAAGTGTGAACCCAGAGCCCCAGAGATCCACATCTGAATATTTCATTTCCTCGTCCTGGGGGTGGGGGGGGGCATGTTCAGCAAACAGCTGCTCAACATATTTCCTGCTCTTGAAGGATCCCGGTGCAGCAGCAGCAGCCGAGGATTTAGCATTATTGAACCTGCAAAGGCTCCATGTGGACGAAAACACGCCTCAGGATCACCTGTGACCTTTGACCTGCTTCTACTCTTCCGTGGAAGAGACGCCGGGTTCTGCTGAAGGCCTTTAGGGTTTGAAAACACAACTTCGGCTCACAACAGCAATGTTTCAGATGAGCAACACCACCAACTTTTTTTCTGCACGTCCCTCAAAGCTGAAACACGTTTAGGAATGAAAGTAAAGTTGAACAACAATCTAAAATTTGATGCATTCATCCATTCAGATCTGCTCTTTTAAATGTTCTGGTTCGGGTTTAAAGGTGGACTTTGTCAGAAATTCTACTCGATTTAAGCTCTAAATAGAAGCTCGATCAAAACTTGTGACTAGAACTCCGACTATTGAACACATTCATATTTTGAGGTAAGGCCCCATTTAAAACGCATTTTGGTCAATAAATCTAAACGTTACTATTACTCTGCAAAACCTGGTGATGACTGGAGCAAAGCTGGACAATTACTGTTGGCAGCTGACAAACATCCTCTCAGTTCCTGCCGTCATCCTGGACGACGGCAGGAACTGCTCACAATGTTCAGAGTCACTTCCTGTTATCAACTCACACTGAATGTTCAATGTAGTTTCCAGTGATTGGGTGGAGCAGGGCTGTCCAATCCAAAGCCCGCCATTCAGTTTTAATTGTTCCACAGCAAATACCAATAATATACTGGAATATGGCCCAAACATGAAACTTGCCCATATTGCAAGAGGCTCCAGTCCAACAAAACCCCGAAACACTAAAACACCGAACCACCTGCTTATAGAGGATTTCTAGGGGTTTTTTTTACATTTCACTGTATTTTCACCAGAATGTTTCATTAAAAATGACTTTATGTTGAGATTGTAGTCATTTTCAGTACTAACTGTTTGATCTCGCAAAGCTAAATACACTTTTATCACGTACACTGTGTACTACCACAAGAAAAACTTTCAAGTGTCAATTTAGAGGTTATTATAATAGTATTTTACCAGTCCAGCCACTCATGAAACTGGACTGTATGTGGTCCCTGAAGTATTTATTTAGTAGACATCTTTGTATATATTATATATATATATATATATATATATATATATATATATATATATATGTATACATTGTATACATCTTTATAACATATTTGACGTTTGAATCGTTCAATATCAACTGGTCCTACAATTGCAATTCATAATGCAGTATTTAGTAGTCCCCAATGTAGTATTTCGTCATCCACACTGTAGTATTTAGTCGTACACAATGCATTAGAATGTACCATTTGAGATCTCGTGTAGTTATTTCAAAGCTTTCTGAGGAGAGACCCCCCCCCCCATTTATGTTTAATTTTAGATAATTTCTTGATTTTATTTTGTGATTGTATTAATATTAACAAAAACTATATATATTTGGTTGTCAAAAAATGAAAAAGAGCGAGTGGCCCGGCTGTAAGTGTATTTTTCCAAATGTGGTCGGTGGTGATAAAAGTTGGGACCCCTGGGGTAGAAGGTCTAGATCAGCGGGATCAAACATACATAACAATTCCATCTTGAGTGGGCTGGACCGGTAAAATATTGCAATAACTTTAAAGTTTTCCTTTGCTGTGGCGCATACTACACGTTTTTAAAAAGCCTACATTTTTCAAATTCTGAACAATGAAGATCAAAAATGAACTCAATCTGAACACAAAGCCAATTTTCATGACGCAAAATCCAGAGAAATGTCTGAGAATCATCCATCACTGTTGCATTTTGCGGGTTTTTTCATGCAGGTTTATACAAAGTCACCCTGATAAGGTGAAAGGATTTCATGGCAGCGCCTCATACGTCTCAGCTCAGTTCCTCTTCTTCGCTATTTTTACTGTTGCTCAAAGCTAATATGTAGCCACCGGCTAACGCTAAGCTGGTTCCGACTGTTATATTTACAAACTAGAATCAACAAGCCCCTCCTGTAGTGGCTCCTTGAAGCTTCCACTAAATGATATGGAAATAAACATCCTCGTTTTATACCATTTACACACCAGCCATTTTCAAAGGGGCACAGTGAAAATGTGAAAATACAAGAACAAGAAATGAAGGAGGGAGGGGGTTCAAAACAAAAAAGGTTTAAAAATGTGGAGGAACATACAATACTGCTGAAAGAGGATTAACAATGGTTCAAACAGCTAAAATGACTGAGTTCTCTCAAAAAGCTGAAAGTGAAAGTGCTAAAATCAGGTACAAAAACAGCTGAAAATGAAATGTTTTCCTCTCGAATTGTAATTGAAACGTCATGAATGCGACACAAGGGAGAGTTTTTGTGTGTCCCGTCTCTTTATATCAGTGGTTCTCAATTATTTTCTGTCATGCCCCCCCTAGAAGACAAAAAAAATGTTCAGCCCCCCCCCCCCCCGAATTGTACTACCATTGAGAACCTGATAATATTTATTTATTTATCTGTATAAACCACTGTATGTTTTGCTGGCACCAGCATTCTGCATACAATCGCCTGATTATCAAAATAAATTAATAAAATGAGCTGGAGGCCCTTTTTTTATCGTTCAAGCATGAATAAAGACACTAATACTGAAACACGCCCCCCCTGACACCCCACCACGCCCCCCCAGGGGGGCTCGCCCCACCATTTGAGAAGCACTGCTTTATATGAACCCTTCGATCAGCGTCAGCGTCATATTAGATGTTACACGTGTTTCGCGGCTCCAAGCTAAATTTGACTCGGTGGATAAATGTTGAGCCAAACGTTGTCCCGAACCCAATGAAGTAATAAAAGACAAGAAAATATACCAACTAGGCTGCGCCGCCATCCTCTCCATGTAGTCCTTGGCCATGTCGAGGGCGCCGGCTCTGTGCGGGTACAACACGCAGAACATGGACAGCACGGCCAGGTTGTTCCCGTACATCTCGTTCCAGCGGCTGCTGAAGTCGGCGGGGCTCCAGGGGGGCAGGTACTCCTCGGGGTACTCCAGCATCTCCTCCACCGCCTCGCGGATCCTGCGGGCGAGGTCCCGGTGGGTCCCGGCGGCGGCGTACTGCAGCGCCTCCACGTCCCCGCGGTTGAAGTACAACATGGGGTACCCATCGTAGTTGCCCCCCATGAAGGGGATCCTGTCGCCGGGGTCCGCCGCCGCCGCCCCCCCCAGCAGGGGCCACAGCAGGCATATGAAGAAGACTGTGGGGGCCCCGCGGGTGTGCGTTGTCATGGTGTCATCAGAGAGGGGGCCGTGGCGGCAGGAGCTCAGCTGAGGGGAACACAGGGACAGGCAGGAGTTGAGAAATTGCGCTCAGCCGTTTCTTACCAAAGCTCTGCATTCCTGCAGTAATCAGACACAGCTGTGGTGCGTGATGCAGCCCCTCCACACCGACACAACTCACCGCCGGCCAGAGCCGCCCGACAACACTGACCAACACTTTGACAATCGTGGGGGTTTGTTTTTACCCAAAAATGTACGCTAGAGCGGTCGCAGAGCGGTCGCTTCACCGAGCCGGCCGGACGGACGTCTGCCCTCTCAACATCAGGATCAACTCCCTGACCCGAGCGGCTCCTGGCGGCGAGACGGACGGCCGGCGGCTGCAGTTTGGGTTTGATGAACAGGAGAAGCTAAATCAGTTCATTCTGACTTTTGACCCGCGTGAGACGCTGCATTCCTCTGCAGTGAACACGTGGACGGAGTCGCTGCGACTCAGTTCATTGCTCGGAACCAGGAGGAGGAGGAGGAGGAGGAAGAGGAGGTGCTGATCCACATCCATGAGAAACGTCCTCCCTGTTCAGAGTCTGATCAGGAAGCGACAGCAGCGTTTCTGCTGAAGCCTCCAGCGTCCACAGACTTTTTCCTCTAAACGTGGTGACGTTACATAACAGCCAGGCCGTGGAGAGCGGATCGCAGCCAGACTGGACTGGACTCTGAGGACCGGGAACCGGCCCGGATCCAGGATTTAAAGACGGACCTGTCCACTTTGATCAGACTCCAAATAAACACAGACGTTTCCAACACGGGTCTTGTTTCCCATCGTCACTAGCAGGAGGCACAAGTTCTTCCAGTTCCTCAGAAACCATCTCATATTATACTTTTTTCACTTCACATACATTTCCTGTCCTGCGGTCCGCCGACTGGATTTCCTCATTGTGGTGACTCCCGTCAGGAGAACTGGGCTCTTCACACCAGTTGGTGTTCCACCGATACTTCAGGAAATACTCATGATTGACTGTTACAGTCTGTTGATGGACCAGCGGTTTCACACTGGTACACAGTTCTCATGTCATTTTGAAAATAAAAGCGATATGACGTTGAAACAAGTGGCCCTCCCGCTAAACACACAGGAACCAGTCAGGAGACGTGGTCACTTGCTGGTCGCACCTAATCAAAGCCTCGCCCACACCACAACAACAACCCTAACCCTAACCCGAACCCGAACCCTAACCCAATGCTCCTTAAAATGCATACGAACCAATTCTTTATAGAACAAAGTTAAATCAAAGCATCAACACCCAAAAATCCATCTCCAAATCAAAACCTGACCCTGAATAAAAACATTCCATAGATCAAATAAAGGCTAAAATACCCCAAAACACATTTACCTGCAAAAGGTGGGATGAGATTGTTTAATCAGATAAAATCATTAAACGGGAAAATGATTATGTGAATATTAAATCTAAAGTTCCACCAATCATATGAACTGGTTTAAACACCCAGAGGAACATCTGACAATACCAATCATTCACATTTAGAAAGGCTTAAAAAGTGAATTACCTTCAACTAAAATGTTTGTTAAAATCTAGTATAACTTTTTTGGGAGAAAAATGTGAGTAAAATATATTTAGAAAAACTTCTGTTTATTTTGTATCAAATAAAAAGACATGTTTATGTCTCAGAATGGAATAAACATGATAAATACTGAAAATAAAGTGTCTGTTTGAACGTCTAATAAAATGTAAGAATGATTGTGGGAAACATTTCATGCGTTTTTCTGGAAAACCAAAATGTCTCAATCTGCTGTTAAAGAAATGCTGATCTACATGTAAATTGTATATTATTATATTAGGATTACAGAAATGATCTGAACTGTTAGAAATCCAGATTCTCCTGCACAATGAACTATTTCTCACTTTAAAGTCACGATTCTGAGAAATAATCTAAATGATGAGGATAAAATATTGGAGGAAATACATTAATTCTGAGAAAAATCATCAGTTTGCTGACGATAACAAGAAACACGATTAACATCTGACTTCTGAGAAAAAAACTAAAACCAAAGAATTCTTAGAATCCACAATCAGATTCCTGGAAATAAAGTGAGATAAAGTAAATCAAAAACTCGATTTAAACAAACGAAACACACACACACACACACACACACACACACACACACACACACACACACACACACACACACACACACACACACACACACACACACACACACACACACACACACACACACACACACACACACACACACACACACACACACACACACTTTATTCCACACTGAACCTTCCTTTCTTTCTGACTTTCCCCTCCATTCCTGTCCGGTTCTTCCAGATCGGGGTTCGTGAGCTCGGACGTCCCGGCGGTGATCGATCGGGGGAGCGGGGCAGGAGGGGGGGGGGGGGGGGGGGGGGGGGAGCTCCGACCTCCGCGGCTCCACAACCGGATTTTCACTTTCTACACTTCCTACAAACGTTGATTGTAAACCCTCCACAGACCCGGGCTCCCCCTCTCCTCTACCTCCACCCGGCTCCCCCTCACCTCCACCCCGCCTCTCCCACCCCGACACGCCGCCCATCGACCGCATCGATGAGCCCCAGCAGCAGCAGCAGCCGGGCTCCGGGGCTCCGGGGCTCCGGGGGTAACCCGAGCTTACCTGTCGGATCCGGCGCTCTCACAGGCGGCTGCGAGCCTCCAGGCGGGCATCGCTCCCAGCACGGCCCCGACAAGCTGTCACCCCCCGAGCCGACGGGTTTACGTGGAAGTCAGACCGCGGAGAGTCCGTGAGGCAGCGGAGAGAGAGAGTGAGGAGGAGGAGGAGGAGGAGGAGGAGAGAGCCTGAGCCCGGCGGCCGCCCTCTTCCCTCCTCCTCCCCCCCCCCCCCCCCCCCTTTCCCCCCCTCCCTCCTCCCTCCTCCTCCTCCTTCTCCTCCTCCCCCCTCCTCCCTCCCAGCTCCGGTTACAGGTACAACAAAGTACCCCACAGTAACTGCCTCAAATATCTACCCCATACTAACTACCCTAACCAGGAACCAGGAACCAGGAGAAGGAATCAAGAGGAGGAACCAGGGGGAACCAGGAGGAGGAATCAAGAGGAGGAACCAGGAGGAGGAACCACGAGGAGGAATCAAGAGGAGGAACCAGGGAGAACCAGGAGGAGGAATCAAGAGGAGGAACCAGGATGAGGAACCAGGAGGAGGAATCAAGAGGAGGAACCAGGAGGAGGAACCAGGAGAAGGAATCAAGAGGAGGAACCAGGAGAAGGAATCAAGAGGAGGAACCAGGGGGAACCAGGAGGAGGAATCAAGAGGAGGAACCAGGAGGAGGAATCAAGAGGAGGAACCAGGGAGAACCAGGAGGAGGAATCAAGAGGAGGAACCAGGAGGAGGAATCAAGAGGAGGAACCAGGAGGAGGAACCAGGAGAAGGAATCAAGAGGAGGAACCAGGAGAAGGAATCAAGAGGAGGAACCAAGAGGAGGAACCAGGAGGAGGAACCAGGAGAAGGAATCAAGAGGAGGAACCAGGAGGAGGAATCAAGAGGAGGAACCAAGAGGAGGAACCAGGGAGAACCAGGAGGAGGAATCAAGAGGAGGAACCAGGAGGAGGAACCAGGAGGAGGAATCAAGAGGAGGAACCAGGAGGAGGAACCAGGAGAAGGAATCAAGAGGAGGAACCAGGAGAAGGAATCAAGAGGAGGAACCAGGGGGAACCAGGAGGAGGAATCAAGAGGAGGAATCAAGAGGAGGAACCAGGAGGAACCAAGAGGAGGAACCAGGAGGAGGAATCAAGAGGAGGAACCAGGAGGAGGAACCGGGAGGAACCAGGAGGAACCAGGAGGAGGAATCAAGAGGAGGAACCAGGAGGAGGAACCAGGAGGAGGAATCAAGAGGAGGAACCAGGAGGAGGAACCAGGAGGAGGAACCAAGAGGAGGAACCAGGAGGAACCAGGAGGAGGAACCAAGAGGAGGAACCAGGAGGAACCAAGAGGAATCAAGAGGAGGAACCAGGAGAAGGAATCAAGAGGAGGAACCAGGGGGAACCAGGAGGAGGAATCAAGAGGAGGAACCAGGAGGAGGAACCACGAGGAGGAATCAAGAGGAGGAACCAGGGAGAACCAGGAGGAGGAATCAAGAGGAGGAACCAGGAGGAGGAACCAGGAGGAGGAATCAAGAGGAGGAACCAGGAGGAGGAACCAGGAGGAGGAACCAGGAGAAGGAATCAAGAGGAGGAACCAGGAGGAGGAATCAAGAGGAGGAACCAGGGAGAACCAGGAGGAGGAATCAAGAGGAGGAACCAGGAGAAGGAATCAAGAGGAGGAACCAGGAGAAGGAATCAAGAGGAGGAACCAAGAGGAGGAACCAGGAGGAGGAACCAGGAGAAGGAATCAAGAGGAGGAACCAGGAGGAGGAATCAAGAGGAGGAACCAAGAGGAGGAACCAGGGAGAACCAGGAGGAGGAATCAAGAGGAGGAACCAGGAGGAGGAACCAGGAGGAGGAATCAAGAGGAGGAACCAGGAGGAGGAACCAGGAGAAGGAATCAAGAGGAGGAACCAGGAGAAGGAATCAAGAGGAGGAACCAGGGGGAACCAGGAGGAGGAATCAAGAGGAGCAATCAAGAGGAGGAACCAGGAGGAACCAAGAGGAGGAACCAGGAGGAACCAGGAGGAGGAATCAAGAGGAGGAACCAGGAGGAGGAACCGGGAGGAACCAGGAGGAACCAGGAGGAGGAATCAAGAGGAGGAACCAGGAGGAGGAACCAGGAGGAGGAATCAAGAGGAGGAACCAGGAGGAGGAACCAGGAGGAGGAACCAGGAGGAACCAGGAGGAGGAACCAGGAGGAACCAAGAGGAACCAGGAGGAGGAACCAGGAGGAACCAAGCTAACTTGTAGCAGTTCCTGATGGACCAAAGACGTTCTCACAGCCACAAAACAACCCAGGTCTCAGTCAGTGAAACAATGTGAACTTTGCAGTGGCAAAGCGTGAACATTTCAACCAAAATGATAGACGCTGTGCTTTTTCTTCCTCATGGCGTCTAGATTCTGTCTCATATTTAACAGCCACTGTATAATGGATCTACAGGCTGACCTGTGTTGCCAGATATGGCACGCATCCCCCAATTGGGTGGACAAACTCTCTTACTTTCTTACTTTATTAGGTGCGTTTTTGTTTATGACGTGTTCTTTATACATAATAGTTTTAAGGTTTTAACATGATTCCTACGCAGGCTGAGATTTGGGCTGGTTTTTATTGAGGTGTGTGGGTTTTACCTTGTTCGGGCTGGAAACAGTGAGTCACATCTGGCAACCCTGGTGCTGATGGGAGCCGTCCTGGTTTACTTCCTGAAGCGTCCACTTCACAACGTCTTCTGCGCTCTGGGGTCCGATCACGTTCACACTGCAGACTGACAGAGGTCCAGTTTAAAACCTAACATCAACAGCCTTGGACGGGTCCTGGCTGCTCGCAGGACTCTGACCCAGAACGTGGGTCAGTATGTGTGTACTACTCTCTCTCCGAGTAGTACTGGCGCAGTGCGTACTGTGAGGAAACCGTCAAACTCTTCTGAGAGCCAGGGAAGCTGCAGCCTTCATCGTCTTGACTTCCAGTAGCTCAGTCACCGACGGGCGAACAGTGAAACCACAAAAAAAAGAAGAAAACTGTGGGACACAAATACAATATGTATGCTAACTTATACACCTATGCTAATTTGCGCATATGCTAACACTATCACATATGCTAACAATATCGCATATACTAATCAGCATGCATGTTAATTAGACCATATGCTAACTTTAATGTATGTCCTGATTAGCGCCTATGCTAAAACTATCACACATGCTAATTAGCGTGTATGCGCCGAGTTGTTTCTGGAATGAAACCACACATACATGCAGAGAAAAATATGCTATTGAGGTTTTTCACGTGACGTCAGAGGTCGAGCTCTCGGCTGCCATTTTGGACATCAACTGACTCTGAACAACACGCCTAAGTCACGCTAAAGTCATGCTAATGTCACACTAAAGCCATGCTAAAGTCACACTAAAGTTGTGCTAAAGTCATGTTAAAGTCACGCTAAAGTCACAAAGTCACGCTAAAGTCACAAAGTCACGCTAAAGTCACACTAACGTCACACTAAAGTCACGCTAAAGTCACGTTAAAGTCATGCTAAAGTCACGCTAAAGTCATGTTAAAGTCATGTTAAAGTCACACTAAAGTCACGCTAAAGTCATGTCAAAGTCACACTTAAGTCATGTTAAAGTCACACTAAAGTCACGCTAAAGTCACAAAGTCACGCTAAAGTCACACTAACGTCACACTAAAGTCACGCTAAAGTCATGTTAAAGTCATGTCAAAGTCACACTTAAGTCATGTTAAAGTCACGCTAAAGTCACGCTAAAGTCATGTTAAAGTCACACTAAAGTCACGCTAAAGTCACGTTAAAGCCACACTAAAGTCACGCTAAAGTCATGTTAAAGTCACACTAAAGTCATGCTAAAGTCACGCTAAAGTCATGTTAAAGTCACGCTAAAGTCATGTTAAAGTCACACTGAAGTCACGCTAAAGTCACACTAAAGTCACACTAAAGTCACGCTAAAGTCATGTTAAAGTCACACTAAAGTCACGCTAAAGTCATACTAAAGTCACGCTAAAGTCATGTTAAAGTCACACTAAAGTCACGCTAAAGTCATGTTATAGTCACACTAAAGTCATACTAAAGTCACGCTAAAGTCAGGTTAAAGTCACACTAAAGTCACGCTAAAGTCATGTTATAGTCACACTAAAGTCACACTAAAGTCACGCTAAAGTCATGTTAAAGTCACGCTAAAGTCACACTAAAGTCACGCTAAAGTCATGTTATAGTCACACTAAAGTCATACTAAAGTCACGCTAAAGTCACGTTAAAGTCACACTAAAGTCACGCTAAAGTCATGTTAAAGTCATGTCAAAGTCACACTTAAGTCATGTTAAAGTCATGCTAAAGTCACGCTAAAGTCACGTTAAAGTCACGCTAAAGTCACGCTAAAGTCACGTTAAAGCCACACTAAAGTCACGCTAAAGTCATGTTAAAGTCACACTAAAGTCACGCTAAAGTCACGCTAAAGTCATGTTAAAGTCACGCTAAAGTCATGTTAAAGTCACACTGAAGTCACGCTAAAGTCATGTTAAAGTCACGCTAAAGTCATGTTAAAGTCACACTGAAGTCACGCTAAAGTCATGTTAAAGTCACACTAAAGTCACGCTAAAGTCACACTAAAGTCACGCTAAAGTCAAACTAAAGTCACGCTAAAGTCATGTTAAAGTCACACTAAAGTCATACTAAAGTCACGCTAAAGTCACGTTAAAGTCACACTAAAGTCACGCTAAAGTCACGCTAGTCACACTAAAGTCACACTAAAGTCAAGCTAAAGTCACAAAGTCACGCTAAAGTCATGTTAAAGTCACACTAAAGTCATACTAAAGTCACGCTAAAGTCACGTTAAAGTCACACTAAAGTCACGCTAAAGTCACGCTAAAGTCACACTAAAGTCAAGCTAAAGTCACAAAGTCACGCTAAAGTCAAACTAAAGTTATGCTAAAGTCATGCTAAAGTCACACTAAAGTTATGCTAAAGTCACGCTAAAGTTATGCTAAAGTCACGCTAAAGTTATGCTAAAGTCACACTAAAGTTATGCTAAAGTCACACTAAAGTTATGCTAAAGTCATGCTAAAGTTATGCTAAAGTCACACTAAAGTCACGCTAAAGTCACGCTAAAGTCATGTTAAAGTCACACTAAAGTCATACTAAAGTCACGCTAAAGTCACGTTAAAGTCACACTAAAGTCACGCTAAAGTCACGCTAGTCACACTAAAGTCACACTAAAGTCAAGCTAAAGTCATGTTAAAGTCACACTAAAGTCATACTAAAGTCACGCTAAAGTCACGTTAAAGTCATGTTAAAGTCACACTAAAGTCACGCTAAAGTCACGCTAAAGTCACACAAAAGTCACACTAAAGTCAAGCTAAAGTCACAAAGTCACGCTAAAGTCAAACTAAAGTTATGCTAAAGTCACACTAAAGTTATGCTAAAGTCACACTAAAGTTATGCTAAAGTCACGCTAAAGTTATGCTAAAGTCACACTAAAGTCACACTAAAGTTATGCTAAAGTCACACTAAAGTTATGCTAAAGTCACACTAAAGTCACACTAAAGTCACACTAAAGTTATGCTAAAGTCACGCTAAAGTTATGCTAAAGTCACACTAAAGTCACACTAAAGTTATGCTAAAGTTATGCTAAAGTCACCCTATAGTCACACTAAAATTGTGCTAAAGTCACGCTAAAGTAATGCTAAAGTCACACTAAAGTTATGCTAAAGTCACGCCAAAGTTATGCTAAAGTCACACTAAAGTCACACTAAAGTTATGCTAAAGTCACGCTAAAGTTATGCTAAAGTCACACTAAAGTTATGCTAAAGTCACACTAAAGTTATACACTAAAGTCACACTAAAGTTACGCTAAAGTCACACTAAAGTTACGCTAAAGTCTCAACTTTGGCCTCCTGCAGGCCAGGAGGAGGGTTGCTTTGTCTTGGAGAGACACTGAAATATCATCTACACAATCTTGGATTAGAGAGATGGCAATGTATGTTACATTAGAAAAACTAACCTATGTAATCAGGGGTAAAGTACAAGAATTTGAAGAAGTGTGGGCACCCTTAATGGACTTTCTCAAGCAACAATAGATTATATTTATCTGTAGAGCTATTCTGTGTGTGACTATTTTTATTTTTATTTTTTTTTATTTTTTTTAATTTAAATTTATCTTATTCTATTTTATTTATTATTGTAATTATTTTATGTGGATATGTATGTTTGTGTGCGTGTTAATTTTTTCTGTATATATGTGTATGCAGTGAGGTTCATTTGCATCTCATTGTGTAACTTGTGTGGCATATGTTAATGTGCTTTGTATGTTCTTATTGGAAATTAATAAAAACATTGTTCAAAAAAAAAAAAAGTTACGCTAAAGTCACACTAAAGTTATACTAAAGTTACGCTAAAGTCACAGTAAAGTTACGCTAAAGTCACACTAAAGTTACGCTAAAGTCACAGTAAAGTCACGCTAAAGTCACACTAAAGTTACGCTAAAGTCACACTAAAGTCACACTAAAGTCACACTAAAGTCACGCTAAAGTTACGCTAAAGTCACACTAAAGTTATGCTAAAGTCACAGTAAAGTTACGCTAAAGTCACACTTAAGTTATGCTAAAGTCACACTAAAGTTACGCTAAAGTCACACTAAAGTTACGCTAAAGTCACACTAAAGTTATACTAAAGTTACGCTAAAGTCACAGTAAAGTTACGCTAAAGTCACACTAAAGTTACGCTAAAGTCACAGTAAAGTCACGCTAAAGTCACACTAAAGTTACGCTAAAGTCACACTAAAGTCACACTAAAGTTACGCTAAAGTCACACTAAAGTTATGCTAAAGTCACAGTAAAGTTACGCTAAAGTCACACTTAAGTTATGCTAAAGTCACACTAAAGTTACGCTAAAGTCACACTAAAGTTATGCTAAAGTCACACTAAAGTTATACACTAAAGTCACACTAAAGTTACGCTAAAGTCACGCCAAAGTTATGCTAAAGTCACACTAAAGTCAAACTAAAGTCACACTAAAGTTACGCTAAAGTCACACTAAAGTTATGCTAAAGTCACACTAAAGTTATGCTAAAGTCACATAAAGTTACGCTAAAGTCACACTAAAGTTATGCTAAAGTCACACTAAAGTTATGCTAAAGTCACACTAAAGTTATGCTAAAGTCACGCCAAAGTTATGCTAAAGTCACACTAAAGTTATGCTAAAGTCACGCTAAAGTTATGCTAAAGTCACACTAAAGTCAAACTAAAGTCACACTAAAGTTACGCTAAAGTCACACTAAAGTTACGCTAAAGTCACAGTAAAGTTACGCTAAAGTCACACTAAAGTCAAACTAAAGTCACACTAAAGTTACGCTAAAGTCACACTAAAGTTACGCTAAAGTCACAGTAAAGTTACGCTAAAGTCACACTAAAGTTACGCTAAAGTCACACTAAAGTTACGCTAAAGTCACAGTAAAGTTACGCTAAAGTCACACTAAAGTTACGCTAAAGTCACAGTAAAGTTATGCTAAAGTCACACTAAAGTCAAACTAAAGTCACACTAAAGTTACGCTAAAGTCACACTAAAGTTACGCTAAAGTCACAGTAAAGTTACGCTAAAGTCACACTAAAGTTACGCTAAAGTCACACTTAAGTTATGCTAAAGTCACACTAAAGTTACGCTAAAGTCACACTAAAGTTATGCTAAAGTCACACTAAAGTTATACACTAAAGTCACACTAAAGTTATGCTAAAGTCACACTAAAGTTACGCTAAAGTCACGCCAAAGTTATGCTAAAGTCACACTAAAGTTATGCTAAAGTCACACTAAAGTTACGCTAAAGTCACACTAAAGTTACGCTAAAGTCACACTAAAGTTATACTAAAGTTACGCTAAAGTCACAGTAAAGTTACGCTAAAGTCACACTAAAGTTACGCTAAAGTCACAGTAAAGTCACGCTAAAGTCACACTAAAGTTATGCTAAAGTCACACTAAAGTTACGCTAAAGTCACAGTAAAGTCACGCTAAAGTCACACTAAAGTTACGCTAAAGTCACACTAAAGTTATGCTAAAGCCACACTAAAGTTATGCTAAAGTCACAGTAAAGATACGCTAAAGTCACGCTAAAGTCACACTAAAGTTATGCTAAAGTCACAGTAAAGTCACGCTTCAGGCTGAATTTGATCAGATATCAGAGAAGATGACATATTTCGTGTCGCTGTCAGCTGCAGTTACAGGAAACCCGCAGTAACGGGGTGGAAACCTGCAGTAACAGGTTCACGTCACTCAGCGGACTGGTGTTCCAGTCATTCCATTAAGGCAGGGGTGGGGAACCTCAGGACTCCGGGCCGTATACGGCCCGCGAGGCCATTTGACCCGGCCCCCAAAGCATTTTTCATATTTATTAATTCAAATTTTTTTTTAAATTATTATTATTATTTACTGTACACGTAAATAAACAATAATATGCCATGGGGGCCGTAACAGAAAATTTATATCTAATATATGATAGAGAGGGGTCAAATGATTTTACGTGACATATTGAGCGCCAACAGTTTGCGGCAGTGATCGACTTGATTGACAAGCGCAGCATCATGGCGACCGCTAAGAAAAGAAAGGTGGATCTTGAATGCCGTATATTCCAGGAAAATTGGACAAATGAATTCTTCTTTGTGGAAGTGAAAGGCAAGCCTGTGTGCCTTGTATCTGGCGATGGGTTGGCAGTGATGAAGAAGACAAACCTCGAGCGCCATTACGCCACGAAACATGCTAAACTCCAGGAGTTGAAAGGACAAATGCGTTTGGATAAAATAAATGCTCTTCACCGGACTTTGAGTGCCCAGCAAGCAGCTTTCACAAAACCAGAGTGACAGAGAAAACACTGCACGAGCAAGTTCCGCGGTGAGTGAATTAATAGCTAAAAAGCTGAAGCGCCATGCCGAGGGAGAGTTGGTGAAGGAGTGCCTCGGAGTCGCCGCAGAGCTGCTTGCACCAGACAAGGTGAAATTCTTTCAAAGCGTAAGCTTGTCACGAAGAACCGTTTCAGACAGGATAACCCACATGGCAAAAGATATTGAAAAAACGCTTAAGGACAATGCAAGAAACTTTGAATATTTTTCTCTGGCCTGCGATGAAACAACAGACGTCACAATCACAGCGCAACTAGCAGTTTTCGTGCGTGGGATTACAGCTGACTTCCATATGGAGCAGGAGTTGCTGTCTTTGCAAGCCATGCACGATACAACCAAAGGTGAGGATTTGTTCAAGGAAGTTGTTGCGGCCATAAACACATTTGAACTGACTTTTGAGAAGTTGAGCGGCGTCTCTACTGACGGAGCACCGCGATGGTTGGTGCACAGAAGGGACTGACTGCGTTCATCAAAAAAGAAATGAGCCGCCTGAATCCGGATCCAAATGATTTAATTGTATGTCACTGTATCACACATCAGGAGAGTCTGTCACGTTCCCTGAAGCAATGTGATGAAAACCATTGTGTCCGTCAGAAATGTCATTAAAAGCAGAGGGCTGAACCAGCGCCAGTTCAAAGAGCTGCTCAGCGAACTCGAGGCAGGGTACGCTGATCTGGTTCTACGCACTCCGCCAGGAAGTCAAGCACTTCATGGAGATGAAGGGAAAACCTGTCACGGAGCTCAGTGATCTGTCCTTCATGGTGGACATTACCAAGCACCTGTCAGAGCGAAACATCGAGCTGCAAGGTCCCGACCAGCTCGTCAGCTCTCTACTTTCAAATGTGAAATCATTTGAAGTGAAGTCAAGGCTATGGCAGGCACAACTGGGAAGGGGAAACACTGAGCACGTTCCCACTCTGCAAGAACAACAGCCTGATGTCACAACTGGATATGCTGGACAGTGTGCAAAACTCAGTCAGGCATTTGATGAGAGGTTTTCTGATGTGAAAAATGTACAAAATGAACTGGACATCTTTGCTGTGCCATTCAATGTGCAACCAGCTGATGTGCCAGAAAACTTACAAATGGAAATAATTGATCTTCAAAGCAACACTGAGCTGAAAGCGAAGTACAACAACCTCCCTCTGCTTGAATTTTACAAGCTGTACGTCGATGCTGAGAAATTTCCCATTCTGAGAAGACGTGCCCTGAAATATGCATCTGTTTGGGACAACAAACAGATGCTGTGAACAGCTTTTTTCAAAACTGACTCTTGCAAAGACCCGCCTCCGCTCAAGACTGACTGATCCAAACTTGGAAAGCCAGCTTCGAGTAGCATCATCATCACTGCCAGCTGACACCGGACGCCTCGTCAAAGATAAACAGTTCCAGGCATCGCATTAGGTGAGTCTGACATGCATAGACATTATGATCCTCCATCTGTCCTACCGCTGTATTGTATGAACACTAGAATGTATGCTGCTAAATTGTAAGGCCCTTGGAGTACTTTCTAAAAGTTGATTTGGCCCCTGAGGTGAAAAAGGTTCCCCACCCCTGCATTAAGGCATGCAAAGGAAAACAAAACACAAGAAACCAGAATGGAAACAGCCATGTAAGAAAATCGTAGAACATTTTATTTCATCGACAGTACTTGAACACTTGAACACAGGATTCAATTCTCCCGGTGCTTTGCAGAGCCTCAAACCACAAATGAATCCAACATAAGGCAAATGTGCATGTCAGGTATTCCAGGTCAGACGACAAGAGAAGAGTACAATCACTACAGCCGTATGCACGACACACCTGCACACACAGCACAAGTCAAGAATTCACTTTGGAGAACCGAGCTCTGACAGGAAACACAATGTTGTCTGGTGATCTGAACCAGGGTTTCCTCAGTCCGGGATGTTTAGCTTAGCTTAGCATAAGAACTGGAGCAAAACGGTCACATGTACTGTTCAGATAATGATGATGAGCTTGAGCAACGTCAACTCTTGCCGCTGAGGCTGAGACAACAAATGAACCTACTTGTTCCAGGAAGTGAACTTCAGAGTCAATATCAGAAAAAAGAAGGTCTTGGATCTTAAGCCCAACCTGATCCAGGACCAGTTGGCGCCTGAAGGTGCTGTCCAGTGCTTTTATTCTGAAGGTTATTGGTAGTAATGTTTTGGTGTGTTCACTCACAGGCTAGCTGTTTTCCACAGCTCATCTTGAGTTTAAATTGAAGCTCAGAATCTTGGGACTTTGTTTCTCTGTCAAGGGAACATGTTCCAGAAAGTCCTTGAACACGTTCCCTTTGAGGAGAACCTGTCAGGCGGACATTTTTTGTGCGTCTTTTTCTAAATGTTCAGGTTGATTTTTGAAAATATAAAGGCTTAAAGACCCTGAATCTACTAGTTTTCCCTATGTATTTGGATACTCCATGCAGAATTTCTTGTGTAAATGACAATCTATGTCGTTGCACTACCTTAATATTTGCAGTTCCCTAAAAGGAGACCAGACGGCCCGAGTTGGCAGTGGCCGTCATCACCATGTGGCGGCCTCGGCGCAATAGACTAACCTGGACAGAATGGTGAAAGAAGAAAGAAGCAAAGACCCTCCTGGGGGCGGGACCCACATGCTAAGCTATGCTAACTCTCCCGAACCCGCAGAGACGGACCCGATACCGATCGTCTGTGAGAACAACGAGCAAACTCCCGCAGACGGTTCACCAAACCGGGGCTTCCTGAAAGTACTATGGCACGACTCGTTGATGCAAACCGACAACACAACCATTCAGGAGTCGGTTAAAGTAGCTTAACGTCTCGATGTGCAGACGAACCAAGCACAAGAAGTCCACTTTAACACAATCACTCAGAGAACATGGCACCAAAAAGTAACACAGAGAACACCGAGCATAGTCGTCTTCTTCCATTATTATTATTAATATTATTATTACTATTGTCTTTCACGTGTAATTTTTTAATTTTTTTTTTAAACAGCCAACACAAAGGACGAGATCGTGTCAGTTTGTTAGCAACAATGACCTGAAGACACGGGGGAAACGAGAAACCTCAAACGGCGGCTAAAATGCACACGATGAACTCAAGAGTTTAAAAAAAACAAACAAGAAAAAAAAACAATCAAAAGGCGCACGATAACGGTTTTACAGAACTACTGACACAACGACTCCAGAAGACGGTCGGGACTCTTGTTGCTTACATGTTCTTGAGGTAATTAATCACTTCAACGGTCAAGAGACGCTAAAACGTCCACTTGAAGATTTCTAACTGGTGAAAAGAAGATAAAGGGCCTCACACACGTAAAACACTACGTTGTCTATTTTCACTGTATGCGGACGCGCACACTTATTTTAGTCGTATTTCCAACGTGTACGGTAACATCAAACCACGAAACAACGTTCAAATGTAGGCGTGATTACAGAGATACTGTGGCTTACATTCACATGGTTTCTCTGGACGGGGGGGGGGTTCCTGTGCTGACGCCACGGTGGGGGAAGGGGGGGGGTCGAGTATGGTGGGAGGGTACGAGGTGACAGTTGTGGGGGGGGATGGGGGGGGGGGGGGGGGCATCAGAGGTATCGGTGCCAGATCTGAGGCGACGGCGGTGGCGGGGGTGGAATGGAGGGAGGAATGGAGGCACGTTCCTCTCCTGAGGCAGAGGGGGAAGAGACCACTTGACTTTCTGCTTTACGACAGACTGGCGCTCCTCTTCAGCAGCGAGTCGGGGGGGCGGGGGTAGTAGCCCGTGGTGCAGGGCTTGTCGGGGGAGAACCGGGGGAACTTGAAATCCAGAGGCAGATCTACAAGGAGAAACATAGAACCAAGTCAGACACATTGATGAACCGGGGGAAGGTCAGGTTCTACAAAACACTGGAGGCCTCGGCCAGAGGGGAGTGGTCACATGACGTGATCGACCAATCATTGGCCAGGAAACACAAACCACTTATTTATTATTACTTGTTCTTACGTGTACATGAAACTTTCATTTAATCTACTTCCTCCTCTCTATTTTGCTGTGCTCTTCTTCATCTCCAGTTCTTTCTCCTCTTCTCTTCTTCCTCTTCTTCATCTCCAGTTCTTTCTCCTCTTCTCTTCTTCCTCTCAAGTTCTTCTTCCTCTTCTTCATCTCCAGTTCTTTCTCCTCTTCTCTTCTTCATCTCCAGTTCTTCTTCCTCTTCTTCATCTCTAGTTCTTCCTCCTCTTCTCTTCTTCATCTCCAGTTCTTCCTCCTCTTCTCTTCTTCATCTCCAGTTCTTTCTCCTCTTCTCTTCTTCCTCTCAAGTTCTTCTTCCTCTTCTTCATCTCTCGTTCTTCCTCTCCTCTTCTTCATCTCAAGTTCTTCCTCCTCTTCTCTTCTTCCTCTCTAGTTCTTCCTCCTCTACTTTCTCTCTAGTTCTTCCTCCTCCTCTTCCTCTCTAGTTCTTCCTCCTCCTCTTCATCTCTAGCTCTTCCTCCTCATCTTCCTCTCTAGTTCTTCCTCCTCTTCTTCCTACTCCTCTTCCTCTCTAGTTCTTCCTCCTCCTCTTCCTCTCTAGTTCTTCCTCCTCTTCTTCCTCTCTAGCTCTTCCTCCTCATCTTCCTCTTTAGTTCTTCCTCTCTAGTTCTTCCTCCTTGTCTTCCTCTCTAGTTCTTCCTCCTTTTCTTCCTCTCCTTCTTCCTCTCTAGTTCTCCTCCTCTCGAGTTCTTCTTCTCTCCACGTCTGCCCACAAGTTATTT
Organism: Blennius ocellaris; assembly: GCF_963422515.1. NCBI lineage: Eukaryota > Metazoa > Chordata > Actinopteri > Blenniiformes > Blenniidae > Blennius > Blennius ocellaris. The sequence continues at coordinate 20,761,068 of NC_137667.1, read as the reverse complement.
TCCACCTTTCCATCTTTCTACCTCTGCGCCTTTGTTTGTTCACTTCCCAGAATGCACTGCGCTCTCGGTCACGTCCTCTCACCCCGCCCACTAGAAAGACGCTTCGTAAAGGACGACCCAGGACGTTGAGGGGACCTTCTAAGATCCGGTTCAGAGCTCGGAGGCTTGAAGAGACTCTGGTCCGGATCAAATATTACAATGTGAACACACCCTCAATGTTCTGGTCCAGATATGATGAAAGTTTAAGGGTTTATCAGCGTCGGTAACGTTTCCCGGTAGAAAACTGAGAAGTTACTGAGACTCCGCCGTGATTTTCCATGGTATCTGCCGCCCGGCGCTGAAGGGCTACGAGGGCGAAGCTCCTCGCCTTCATACCTGCAGACACATCTGCCTTCAGTCAGGCTGCAGATGCTCTCAAGCTGCTTTCTCAAGTGATGAATCAGAGCTGGGAAAGCACATTCTGTTCTCCACAGCAGGCAGCGATCGCTCAACGTTGCCATACGCCTCATCTTTACCCCGACACACCGACGCATCAAGCAACCGTGAAGAAATTAGAAGCCTGGAAGCTGGAAGGAGGAAATAGGTGGAGGTTTTGAAGCAGAAGGTCTCCGGGGAGGGAATTTCCCCCGAAACCCGAGCTGCACTATCAGATGAAAAGAGCTCATTTCTTCCTTGATCGCATGATACAGTAGAGGTTTCGTCTTTCACAACTTGTGTGAAAGTTAAAGGAGTTGAGTTTAAAGCCCACTGAGCATGCTCAGTGCCCCAAACCTCCCTCTTGTGTTTTCATAACGGTGTGACACGTTCCAGTTTAAATCAATCTATTGTCCTACAAAGACTCTTTTACAAGTTGTTTTAATATATAAAGACTAATTCTTCCAAATAGGTTAAAACAATGATGAAACCCACGAGAAGAATCAGTTTGACACTAATAAATAACAGGTAATTATTCTATCATTTACAACGGACCTTGTGTGAATACTGTAATTAGTCACGCGTTAAGTATTAAAACCGAAGGAGACCATCAACTGAACAGTTATGTCAATTGTTCCACAGAAGAAATGACATTACTTTGAAAAGAAGTAACTTGGAACCATAATCAGGTGGTAATTGTCAGAAAGTCTCAGTAGAAGTTTGAAACAAAGGAGAAGCTTGTACAATCTGTCACTTAATCTCCACGGTAATGACCTTATTCATTTACAGGAGACGGAGAAGCTGATAATCATCCTTTAAAAACCTCAGAGGTTTTGAAAAATCATCCAGCTAATAACTTCCTCATGTTGTTTTCCTCAAGTGTACTTTTACAGTTTTGATTGTTAATGTTGGATGTGAGGAGGGAAGGATTCCTTCTGCTTCCCCTGACGTTCTAAAACCAGAATCATTCTCCGTGTCACAAACTGAACAAGGTTGTAAAATTGTTCCTCGGAGTCTTTGGCCCATTTTGACCAGATATCGTCACAGAGTTGCTGCAGATTCATGAACATCCGTGATGTGAAGGTCCTGGTCCTCGAAGGTCTCTGTCCCTGTTACTCTGCTGGAGGTCTCTGCCACGCGACGGTCCGCTGTGGACCTAAAGGACTGGACGTCCTCAGGTGGACTGTGGAGTTTCAACCTGCTCAGAGGAAAACCTCCTCCAGACCCAAACCAGGCAGGATGGACCCGAGCTCTCCTCCTGGTCCCATCAAATTCTGAATGTAGCAGCAGGGATGGAGACCCAGACCTCCTCTGGTCCAGTCCTGGTGGACTCCTCAGACCTCCTCTGGTCCAGTCCTGGTGGACTCCTCAGACCTCCTCTGGTCCAGTCACCTTCTCACCAACAGACCTATGAACCTACTAAGCTTCCATTTGTCCAGAGAGAAGATTTGATCTGAGCGTTCCAAAAGGATTGAACAGTTTTTGTCTTCATACTGAAGCAGCAGTGAGAAATTCAGGATGTTTCTTCACCTGAAGGCGATGACATCACTGACTGGGCAGTTGGGACTTGTTTTATCAGTCCCGTTCACTCGGGAACACAAACTCTGGGGGAAACGTGTGTTTTGTAAAACAATGGCGGATGCATGGAAACCAAAGAGGCGCAGAAGGCAAAGCTTTCTGAGCTGCTGAGGGGAAGTGGTGTGTGTGTGTGTGTGTGTGTGTGTGTGTGTGTGTGCGTGCGTGCGTGCGTGCGTGTGTGTAAAAGAACAATGTATAAAAAGCATGTACTGGATTTGAGGAGAGCCCAGGAAGACCTCCTCTTGAGGTCTGAAACCCTTCGGAGCTCCATGTTTTGACTTCCTGCTCGCCGTCGGTCCGGTTCTGGGCCCCGCTGTTCCACGTACCTGCGATGTGCTCCACACTGGGGATGGCCATGGTGCTGTACTTGTGGATGCAGTGGCAGCACCAGGTCAGCTTCTGGCTCTCCTCGTCCCCCCCGCCCCCCCGCTGCGTGTCCACGAAGTAGGAGCCCCACTGGTTGGAGGCGGCGGACGGCGCCTTCATGCCCTGCTCCTGTCGAGACCAGACAAGATCAGACCTGAATCAGAGGGAGGGTCACGGCCCCGGGCGCAGGGAATACCAGGAACCTCCAAGCCCGACTCACAACCTCCTCCAGAAACCCCCCCCCCGGGATCAATCAGGCCGACGGGCTGATGCCAGCAGAGACCACACACATCCACTTATTCTCAGAACACGTTGCACGGCAGCAGACGATAAGAAGACGCTTTCTGCTATTATCTTCTAGAGCAGCATTAAGATAATAATCAGGGGGGAGGGAAGTCAGAAAACGTTTCCCCGGCGACCTGCAGATATCAGATCGCTCCTTCTTATCAAGTGAATTGTGTTTTGAACTGGTGATATTTACTGTTTAAACGGACCGAAGTCAACGTGGTTTGGATGGATTGGGGAAAACGTTCACGGATCAATGCAGTGAAGGAGACTTCATTTATTCATTTGTATCGATTCCCTTGCTTCCAAAAGAAATATATTTAGATATTTCCTGAAAGCTAAACTTCAGAATACAATCCTAAATAACTCAATATAGAAGTGCCTGAACTCAACTCAAACTTGTTGGTCCTAAAATCCACTCAATTCTGGAGCCACTTTTGAAAAATAATAATAATAATAATATTTAAAAGGGTTGATTTGTGTTGTTGTTGTCATTTGAACAGGTCTTACAGCCACAATGGAGCTGGTTTCAGCTCAGCAGCCATCTGTTTGCCATGAGACTTTAGAGGAAGCTGCTCTGAAAAGGCATGATGCTTCCACCACCGTGCTCAGCAGTGGTCGACTGCACAAAGTGGCTCATTTGATTCATCTGGCCACTAAAAAGGCTCCGTTTCAAACCGGAGAACTTTCTCACAGCTGCTGCTGGAGTTCGTCTTTAGATAAACGTCGTACCGGAGAGTTCTCGAATTACCGCTTCCTCGTTTTGACCGATGAAGAGTCACTGAAGAGTAAACCTGGAGTATTTTTTTAACAGGAAGTCCAGCCAAACACCTCCTGACTCTACCGTTGTGATTCCAACGTGAGCCAGCGAGAGGGCTCCAAAGATGGCCGCCGTCACGCAGCGAGAGGGCTCCAAAGATGGCCGCCGTCACGCAGCGGGATGGTTCCAAAGAAGGCCGCCGTCACGCAGCGAGAGGGCTCCAAAGATGGCCGCCGTCCCGCAGCGAGAGGGCTCCAAAGATGGCTGCCGTCACGCAGCGGGAGGGTTCCAAAGATGGCCGCCGTCCCGCAGCGAGAGGGCTCCAAAGATGGCCGCCGTCCCGCAGCGAGAGGGCTCCAAAGATGGCCGCCGTCATGCAGCGAGAGGGCTCCAAAGATGGCCGCCGTCACGCAGCGAGAGGGCTCCAAAGATGGCCGCCGTCACGCAGCGGGAGGGTTCCAAAGATGGGCGCCGTCCCGCAGCGAGAGGGCTCCAAAGATGGCCGCCGTCACGCAGCGAGAGGGCTCCAAAGATGGCCGCCGATTAGTTAGTTTAGAAGTTTGACCTGTTTCATTAAAGTAATTTTATCGGATTATTTTCTTAATTTATTTTTAGCCATTCAGACAGTTTAAGCGTTTTTTAAAATCCATTTCTGCATTGTGAAACTGACACAAGTAAGCACAAGCAGCTGGTGTATTTTAGTTGAGACAGTTGACCTTTCCTCACATGGAGCTGCGAGATCAGACTGCCTCAGAGAGCTGGTTCGAATAAAAAAAAAAAAAATAGCTCACTCTGTTTATTTACACACGATTTAGTGGAGGCTTCATAGAGCCAGAAGAAGCAGCCTCATCAGGTATTTCTTCTCTTTTCTTAAGGGTTTGAGTTTGACCTGAGCAGAGCTGCACAGAAGGAAGGAACACGTGCGTCGGAGCAGAAGCTCGGAGGTATGCATCTGCTAACAAAGGCTAGAGCGGGGGGGGGGGGGGGGGTGGGGCTTTTTGCAGGGGCTTGGAGGCGGAGTCAGGGCCGCTAAACGGAAACAGCTGCTTCCAGTGAACTCACCTCAAACTTTCCCTTTTTCTCCAGCGGCTCCACTTGGGCCTTGTTGGACACGGCCGCCTCGCTCTGGGGAACGCCCTCGCCCTCGCCCTCCATCTCCTCCACCACCATGACCGTCTCCCACTTCCCAAAGCTGCTGGCGGGGAACATGTCTGACCTTATGCTGTCTCCAAAATACACGACCTGCAGGGAGAAAGAGAGGCAGCTGAGGAGGAGGAGGAGGAGGAGGAGGAGGAGGAGGAGCAGGAGGAGGAGGAGGAGGAGGAGGAGGAGGAGCAGGAGGAGGAGGAGGAGGAGGAGGAGGAGGAGGAGGAGGAGGAGCAGGAGGAGGAGGAGGAGGAGGAGGAGAAGCAGGAGGAGGAGGAGGAGGAGCAGGAGGAGGACACACCAGGTCTGATGACTGTGAAACCTTCAGTGTGGAGGGAAAGTGAGCCGGAGCAGGGCCTCACGGAGCTCTGGGCTCCTGCCACTCAAAGCTTAAAGTCCTCTTTTCAGCAGCCAGTTTTTCTATTCTTTCCTCAACAAGCAGGAAACTGAGCGCAAGAGTGGAAAAACACTGCAGATTAACATGACAAGGCGCAGATCGTCCGCTGAGCGAGAGCAGAGCTGCACAGTGGGAGGAGGTCAGCAGTCAAGAACACGCTCACTGGATCAGACTGAAGCGCCAGCTTTTTCTTCTGAGGTCAAAGTGAACTTCTACCATAATAAAACATCATAGAATAATCAACAATTGCACGGTACAACATTTTGGGGCAATACCATTACAGTTCCACTGATAAGTGAGATGGGAAGTGTTGAGATTAGACGTGAACATCAAATGTTAAGTTCTGGAAAAGTGTAAAGCTTGTTTCCATTGTGGAATATGTGTCGGTACATACTGCATGATATGGTACAATGTGGTACTGCATGATATGGTACAGTACGGTACTGCATGGTATGGTACAATGTGGTACTGCATGGTATAGTACGGTACTGCATGATATGGTACAATGTGGTACTGCATGGTATAGTACGGTACTGCATGATATGGTACAATGTGGTACTGCATGGTATAGTACGGTACTGCATGATATGGTACAATGTGGTACTGCATGGTATAGTACGGTACTGCATGATATGGTACAATGTGGTACTGCATGGTATAGTACGGTACTGCATGATATGGTAATGCATGATATGGTACGATTCGGTACTGCAGGATATGGTACATTACTACATGATATGGTACTGCATGATATGGAACAGTTCTGCATGATATGGTACATTACTACATGATATGGTACTGCATGATATGGAACAGTACTGCATGATATGGTACATTACTACATGATATGGTACTGCATGATATGGAACAGTTCTGCATGATATGGTACATTACTACATGATATGGTACTGCATGATATGGAACAGTACTGCATGATATGGTGGCTCTGAATGCGACGCTGCCTCCCACAGAGCTCGTTTCACAGCATAAGCCGCCTCCATCACAGGTAGCATCGACTCCACACTCACTCTAACACATGGCAGTATGAAGGAAGTGACAAATAAACCGTTTCAAGAGCGCCTTAAAACAGACTTCAGAAGAAAAACACCACAGTGTCTGCGTTGGTCATGAGAGTCTCAAGTGTTCATAAATGATCAAACTTCACCTAAACTACATCCATCTTCATTCGATGTGATTGATTTGGAGCCAATAACAGAATCCACTCATGGCACTACAACAATCAGTGGTTCATATGAGGAGAAAACGTCCAAATACAAACCACTGAGTTTAATGAGTTGGATAATACACAGGAATGCTTTCAATAACTTAACAGTTTGAATAATTGATGCTTATAGATTTCCGTAGCTGCTGTTTGTGTTGTGTTAGGCGTCCATTGGAAGATATTGACAGTAAACAAATGGCCTGGAAGTGTAAAACACTAGAAACTCCAGATGGACTGTGTTTCTGTCCAGTCGGTGACGAGCGTGTCAACGGCAGGGCGTCCAATCACAAACAAGCCGTGAAGTTTACAGTGTTCAGTGGTTCTCCTGTGGTGTTTTTTCACTTGGCAACTGAAAGTGAAATAAATAAGAGTAGAATCTAAACATGCTGTTGGCTCCTTGATCTTATCCGCTAAAAATGTACACTTGTGATGCTTTACTAGTTCAGTGTTTGTGTTCTGCAGTTGGGTTGGACTGTAACGTCCCAGCGTGTCTCTGAGTGTTTGACTCCCAGCAGGAGTCAGCAGCCGTAAAGACTATGTGAAGCATTCCAGTAGCCGGCTGGTGTCCCTCCCCCCTCACAGGCCGGTGCTGCTAGCCGGACGGCCCTTCCACATGTAAACAAACTGACGGGGCTAATCGGGGCCGCGGCAGGCGGGGGGGACTGGGGGGGCTGCAGGAGTCGCATTTCCAGCCGACGTTTCCCAGAACTGACCACAGCTGGTCCTCCCAGGACCCGAGAACGCCTCGGCTGGGCTTCACTGCTCCGCGGTGCTGCTGGGACTCCAGGGGTCACTACAATTAATATTTACAGAGGTCAGGGACTCCAGCGCACCATCCAGGAGACTCATCGTCCATGAGACTGAAGGACGAAACCCTCAAGTCTGGCTCAGGACCTCTGGATCAGGACCTCTGGATCAGGGCCTCTGGACCATGACCTCTAGATCAGGGCCTCTGGATCAGGGCCTCTGGATCAGGACCTCTGGATCAGGACCTCTAGATCAGGGCCTCTGGATCAGGACCCCTGGACTATGACCTCTGGATCAGGACCTCTGGACCATGACCTCTGGATCAGGACCTCTGGATCAGGGCCTCTGGACCATGACCTCTGGATCAGGGCCTCTGGACCATGACCTCTGGACCAGCTCACTTCATGCGGCGAGGAGATATTTAACGTTTCGGCTTGTTCAGAGTGACGATCGTCACTGAGCAATCAGCAGACGACTGCATTGTGCAGAACCATAGCGATGTGCTGATGAAGAGTTCCGTCAGTACCAGTCACAACTGGTGTCAGTGGAAACACACTTGCAACAAACCGAACTGGCAAATATTGCGCAGTGGAAATGAGGCTCCACGGACTATCTGAAGGCGTTTCCTGGAAGCTTTTCAGACACACTGTTGCGACAACCCAGCCTCTTGAAAATAAATGTATGAACATGAAACATGTCCATTCTCTGAATCTTGCTGATTTTGTCATCGAACAACACCAAAATGTACTCACCAACCGAGCAAGCATTGGGTGAAAGACAGGTTTCACCTGAGACAGGTAACCAGTCCACACTCAGAGAAATGACCATCAGCAACCAGACCGATCATCCTGCCTTACTAGTTCATGTTACATTTACTCCGACTGGGCCTTCAACATGTTCATCCAAACTAATTGAATAACTACGGAACTTTTTTTATTTTTTTTTATTTGTCAGTGCACCTGAGAAAGTTCCTGTCAGGTCACACGTCCTGCAGTCCCTCCATAATGCTTTCAGGGTTCAGCATCACGTCGTGTTAATAAGTGAACTGAAGCGTTGAGCTTCAGCTGTGTGGAGCGGCCCCCGGGCTCGGCGGGGCCACGGGAGCTCCGGCTCTTATCCACTCGTCACTCAGAGGTGCAGTTAAAGCCGAACCGGCTCAGGTAAACAGAGCTGCAGGCATGTGGAGGAGCTTAATACCTCCATTGTGCCGCGGTGTGTGGGGCCTGCGGCCTCCAGAGAATAAACCCCGCTCTGACTTTTACACTCCACTTCAACTTGAAATGATCTTTTTCTGAAACATTCCTCCGCCAGAGTGACTTCATTAGGTTTTCACCAAGAAAAACATGGCTGGCTCTGCAGACAGGAAGCGGCCCGACTCCGGGTGTCTCTGACTCGCCGCTGAGAGCCAATTGTAAAGTTCCCTGAATGCCTCCATTCAGCCCACCTGCTTTCAGGCCTGTCAGGTGAAAGTGGAGAGAAGTGAAAACACAGAGCGGCTGGGGTCGCCCCCGAGGAGCCTGAAACAGCCTGGAAGTGCAGGTTGACACTGAATTCCAGGAGAGCTTTCTCCACGTGGCCGACGGGGGAACAGAGGGGGCATTGAGCGGGGGGGGGGTGAGGGGGGGGGGATGACGACTGCTGCTGAGAAATGCAGCTCCACCTCCCGTCTCCTTTCTTTTTCATGTCCTTAAAGTGCCGAAAACATTTACAGAAACGTTCCTCCTCACCAGGAGGTAAAAGAAAAGAGGAGCAGATATTATTCCTCCCTTCAACATCCGTCAGCTTGTTTTGCAGTATCTTGTGTTGCAATATCTTGTTTTGCAGTATCTTGTGTTGCAGTATCTTGTGCTGCCTGGAGGATTTCCACTCCATCGCCGTGATGCGACGCTCTGCCTCGGCAAGCTGTAAAGTTTTAGCGTTGACTGACGGCTGCTGGTACATTTCTTGCTTGCGAGTCTTCCTTCATCTCGGTTTTCAGATTGTGTATCTCTTTACTCATTGAATCCAGCCCCGAGCGCAACGTCTCTGTTAGCGAGTTAGCATTAGCAAGCGGCTCGCGATCCTCGTCGTTCTTGTGCATCGCTTTTCGATCAAGTCCTTCCTTCATGTTAAGTTTCTTCTTACTTCTTGTTTCAGCTTTCCTTATCATTGAATCCGACTGACAAGCGTTCTTTAATGGAGGCCCCAACCACATCGCCCCGAACACATCGCCCCGACCGCCGCTCCTCCAACGCTCCGATCCACATCGCCATGACCGCCGCCACTCCAACACCCCGCCCTCATCACTCTGCGTGCTCGTCTCGTTTCCTGGCCAGTCGGCAGCCTGCCGTCTGCCAACGTCACATTCTATACTCAGCTCAGTTCATTTGGCACTGCGGTCGAGTCGGTAACAGGTACTGGTATCAGGCACTTTTCCAGTACTTTTCTAGTACCTGATACCAGATATTAGAAAGGTACCTGGCATCAGGCACTTTTCCAGTACTTTTCCAGTACCTGGTATCAGATACTAGAAAAGTACCTGGTATCAGGCACTTTTCCAGTACCTGGTATCAGATACTATAAAAGTACCTGGTATCAGGCACTTTTCCAGTACTTTTCTAGTACCTGATACCAGATATTAGAAAAGTACCTGGTATCAGGCACTTTTCTAGTACCTGATACCAGATATTAGAAAAGTACCTGGTATCAGGCACTTTTCCAGTACTTTTCTAGTACCTGATACCAGATATTAGAAAAGTACCTGGTATCAGGCACTTTTCCAGTACTTTTCCAGTACCTGGTATCAGATACTAGAAAAGTACCTGGTATCAGGCACTTTTCCAGTACTTTTCTAGTACCTGATACCAGATATTAGAAAAGTACCTGGTATCAGGCACTTTTCCAGTACTTTTCTAGTACCTGATACCAGATACTAGAAAAGTACCTGGCATCAGATTCTAACACGTACTGGAAAAGCCTATGTTGAGGGGAGTGGAGTGGGGCCGAGGGGGCACCAGTGGGAAAGCCCTGAAGTGTCAGGCCAGACCATTGGAAAGCCTTTACAGCAGCCGACCACACCGCAGGACGGAGACGTCACCGTAGGTCACCGCCGTCCTCAGGTCGTCTTCCCGGGTCACAACCAGGGATGGACGAGGCAATAGAAGGCCCTCCAATCGCCTGAGCTCAGCTTTCAATGTCAGGCTTTATTGTAGTTTTCCAGAAGAGATTAAAAACGGGTCTGCTATTTAACGGAAGCTTTTTTATTGTATTTTATTTTTTATCACTGTATTATTTGTAACTATGGGCGGACAGCAGAAGAACACCAGACACAAAGTCCACAGAAAAGCCTGGCCCACTGCTCCACGGCCTTCAGGCTCAGCTCCACCAGCGGCCCGATGAGAAACACCGTCAGGTACAAACAGTCTCTGTTCCAGAGCGTCTGGCTCGGACCCCCGTCCTCCAGCGGGATCCAGCTTCTCGCCACGTCCAGCTGCTTTCATTGTGCTGACTGAAGTTCTGCGGCTGCTGAGAGCTGACATGATGACTCGGCACATTATCCCTCCTGCTTTCATCTCACCCACATCCTGCTGCTTTGTTTCACTTCCAGCCCGAATGCATTAACATGCCAGTAATCTATTACCGCACGCTGTAATGTGCAGAGAGAGCAGCTCCACGGCCGGGCGATGAAAGCATGTGGACACTGTGTCTTCATAATGTTGAAACTATATTAAATAAAGTTCATTTATGAATCTGCTTTTCTTCATATTTATTTGATAAAGAATTGACTCATTTCTACCGTGCATTGCCTTCCCACTTTATTTATTTTTTTATTTATTTATTAAATTACAGAACTTGGAGACGTTCTATTAAACTATATTATCATGGATTCTATGGCCACTGGAAAGTTGGATTACAGTAGACATTGTTCTGCTGGCTCTCTATTGGCTCTCTACTGGCTCTCTACTGCCTCTCTGCTGGCTCTCTATTGGCTCTCTACTGGCTCTATTGGCTCTCTACTGGCTCTCCACTGGCTCTACTAGCTCAGAGCCAGTAGAGAGCCAGCGGAGAGCCAATAGAGAGCCAGCAGAGAGCCAGTAGAGAGCCAGTGGAGAGCCAGTAGAGAGCCAGCAGAGAGCCAGCAGAGAGGCAGTAGAGAGCCAGCAGAGAGCCAGTAGAGAGGCAGTAGAGAGGTAGTAGAGAGCCAGTAGAGAGCCAGTAGAGAGGCAGTAGAGAGGTAGTAGAGAGCCAGCAGAGAGCCAGTAGAGAGCCAGCAGAGAGCCAGTAGAGAGGCAGTAGAGAGCCAGTAGAGAGGTAGTAGAGAGCCAGCAGAGAGCCAGTAGAGGCAGTAGAGAGCCAGTAGAGAGGTAGTAGAGAGCCAGTAGAGAGGCAGTAGAGAGCCAGTAGAGAGGCAGTAGAGAGCCAGCAGAGAGCCAGTAGAGAGGCAGTAGAGAGCCAGTAGAGAGGCAGTAGAGAGGTAGTAGAGAGCCAGCAGAGAGCCAGCAGAGAGCCAGCAGAGAGCCAGCAGCCACGCTCCTGCAGCCGTCACCCTGGTGTGAATCTGCCCGGGCTTGTTTATCACCAGGCTCTCATGTCTTTCAGGACCTGCCAGCTGTGGAGTGTCTCCAGCAGCTCTCCCCTCAGACAGCAGCTCTCCCCTCAGACAGCAGCTCTCCCCTCAGACTGCAGCTCTCCCCTCACTCGGCCTACCTTGGGCTCCGGTTTGCCCGTCATGGTTTTCAGCAGCTCGTGGAGATGTGGCCAGTTTCCCTGCGAGTACCAGCCGGGCTTGTCCAGCGACGGCAGCCCCTCGCTCTCCTCCACGTCGTTCACTGCAAGACCACAACCACAACACTCAGTGTCCGCCTTCATGCTCATGTGAAATAATCAAGATTTTCTCCAACACACACACACACACACACACACACACACACACACACACACACACACACACACACACACACACACACACACACACACACACACACACACACACACACACACACACACACACACTTGTTAGTGCCACATATACTATCTAGTTATCACACTGATCCAAAGACCCTCCAACCGTTGTTAGATGAAACCACCTGATATTGTGGATTTTTACCTCCTGTTTCTTTGCGTCTGCTGTCATGCATGTACTTTTATACTGTTTACTCTACTTAGTTTATATATATATATATATATATATATATATGAATGCACTTCTGAAAGCAATCTATTTCTATTCTATGACTTTTCCTGTTTCCCTCAGAGTTCAGTTTGAAACCAGTAACCCTTCTTGTTGTTCAGTTCTGACTCTTTGTTTGGTGAGAAACAACGTCGTAGATTATTGCTGTAGCAAAACCAGTTAATGCGTGTGGAGAGTCTGTCGCAGCCAGAAAGAAGGAGCCTGTGAGCCTGAGCTCAGGGCACAAAGACCCCGACGTTACAGATTTGAATCCTCTCAGACCTCGCAGACTTTTCAACGATGAATATCTGACAAATCTGATCACATGTACAGATTTGAATACAAACGGAAAACATTTTGAGATGATTTTATGTAGATTCCAGTTCACATAGGCGTCTGCGTCCTGCATCCATGTCAACCACTCAAAATGATGTAGCACATATGCCTGGCCTGTAGGTGGCGCTGTCACAACGCCACCGGAACACACCAAAAACGCGGAAGAAGACGCGGAGCATTCACAAAAGGAGTAATTGACCAATCCGACATCTGGCCTGGTTAAACCAAACATCCCCAGCGGCTCCTGCAGCAGGCCGTCCGCCATGTTGTTGTTAAGTGACGTCACGGAGAGGGAGGCGGGGTCACCAGGTGGAGAGGTGGGGCGATGACATCATCACTTTCAGCTAACGTGAGTTTTGACATGTTGACAAAACTCCCTATGGACAAAAAGTGATTTTCAGGCAGACGGCTCTCCGTACGCATTAGAAATAGTACCACTAGAATAACGCCCCGTATAGAAAGTGCAGAGAAAAACAGAAAACAGTAGTTTCTATTGACAAGGTTGACTCTGTCCGACTCCCTCTGCACCGGTCGCTTCGCTCCATGTTCAGTGTCACACATTTTAGAGCATGAAAGCATCTCCTCTGTGTTTTTCTGTCTGTGAAGCGTGAAGCTAAAAACCCAGGACTTCCTGAAGTCTTGCAGTTGTTTTGCATGCGTGGACACAATAATAAGTTCCCTCCGCCGTGCGAAGGAGGCGCAGGAGTGTGCAGCTGATCAGGCTCCTGTGGAGACACGTCAGCAGCCCGATGAAGGAATGAAAACTATCTGTATTCATGTGTTCACTTGGTATTTTCCTGTATGGAGACACAGTACTGAGAGGTAAGAACCAGATCAGGCCACGCCCCCCCCCCTCATCCCTGCAACACGTGTCGGCCAGGACGGCGTCCAGAACCCGACACTCACACCCGGAAACGTGGGACTTTCCACTGGATGTTTTCTGTATGAAAAGAAGGAAAAGCTGCAGCCGTGAGGAGAGCGGCTCTAGAGACACAAGCACACGGCAGCTTCAAGAGAGTGAACGGTGAGGAAGACGGATCAGGTTCTGAACAGATCAAACAGGTTTCTGTGGTGAACAGTCCGCCGTGCTGCTACACCAGAGTGACATGAGGACAGCTGCTGCACCTGACAACTGGGAATGACACCATGAATGACATGAGGAGTATTGAAACCAGGGATTTCAAGTCCGTAGTCGAGTTTCATCGTCCATGTTGGTAGTAGGTTATATAGTGCCAATGGTTATATTTTTGTCTGCGCGTATTTGTGTATTGGTATGTTTGTATGCATGTACCGTATTTTCTAGACGATAAGTCGCTCTTTTTTTTTTTTTCATAGTTTGTCTGGTCCTGTGACTATTATGTGAAAATATAAAACTGGTATCGCACAGCTGGTTTTATGGTGAGAACCCGTCCCGTTCTGTCTGTGACGCACAGATTTTAATCTCTTTTCTACCGAGATGCTCGAGTATGAAGCCAACTTCATCAGTCATCCGTTAGCATAGCCACCTAGCACACTCTATGCTCTGCCTCAAGTCTGCTATCGATAACAATCTAGCTGGTTAGCTTAGCAACGTCCCCTCGGGCCGAAGTGTTGCAGCAAAAAGGCCGAAAAGAGTGACTTTAGTGACAACTGGCAGGAGAAATCACCCGATAGACCAAAGCTGCCACCGGTGGGGGTTTTTACACTGAAAACCAAAAGACTGAATAACTTGCCCTTCCAGATTAAAAGTCTCTTCCTGGTCCAGGATTTTGTGAAATAAATTTCGACTATTAGTCCATTGCGACTGATGTATGTTTTTCTTTCCTCTTCATGATCTATTGGTGTGACGTAAACTCAGGAGCAATTTATAGTTCAGAAAATACAAATTGCATCAAATCTTCAGGGATGATTTGTCATCACCCAAGGATCAATCGTTTAAAGAGTTTGAGGCGTTAACGACCAAACCTTTCCGACTAAATCCCCATAAATCGCAAAATAATGTTCCATACAAAGTCCCATGAGAGGCACCTCATGGAGGAGATCAGCGTCTGTTGCCATGGAGACACACTGTAGGGCTGCAGCTGCCATTAGCCGCCTGCTAGCACAGTGCTAACTCTGCTCCCCGCCCACTTCTCCACTGTCAGCCAATCACAGGCCAAGTCACTCTAATGGTGCGTTCAACCCACAGCGCCACCTCGTGGCCTGGCATGCTAACTACATTACTGTCAGTGTGTCAGTGTGCGAACGCCACACTTTCCCAACCTCCACAAACAAAACGAGGAGGAAACAATAGTGACAACAACAGAAGAAATCCAGAAAGGATTCCAAGACAGAAGAAAAAAATACTCCACAATAAAAGTCAGGAGGAGCCAAATAACTCTCAACACAGTAAGAGCTGGAGACACAAGCCAGAACCACACAAACATTCTAGAGCACACGATGAATCCATGAGCATTACCTCCGTGGATTCCTCTGATCCCCCACGTTCTATATTCATGAGAGTCAATGTTAGTTCCTGTCACTCGTGATCTGCAGTCGGGTTTGCGCCTGTTTTTTAGTTGAAGCAGCCAATTAATTTGGGCGTAAGTGAAGTCCTGGAGGTCGTTAACCTCAAACATCCTGGTGCAAATAAAAGTCCTGTGTAAACACAAGTCTGGTGAGGAGGCAGCGCCAGGGTTCCAGTGACTCTTCCTCCGGGCCCACAGGCTCTGCACACCTGGATTTTGGCAGGTCGCTTTATTTAGGGGAGCGTCGGCGCTCTCCTGTCTCCACCGGCTCCTCAGGGGGGTTGGCTGGGTCAGTCCTGAGCAGAGGTCTGGAGGCGACCTGCAGCAGCTCCAGTTGTCTCCACCATCTGCTTCAGCTGCTGCCGCTGCTTCACTTCAACTGATTCCTTCCTCTTCCAGCTGGTCTCCTGTCTGCGCTGTGGAGACGACCAGGCCGTCCAACATCATCTCATGGAACTCTGTTCAGAGGTGATACCGTCGACTGGACTGAACATAGTTTCTGTACGACAACGCAGCTCATGATCACACTGAGCTCAACCATCTGCTTCCATTCACTTATCGAAGCTTTGGTTCAATAAGTAACCCAGTGAAGTCTGGCTCAGGATTCTGCCTGGGCTTCACACCCAGCAGGGGGTCCTGCAGACACTGCAGTCCCATGGAAATCCTCCCACCCTTTCTGGAAATCCCCCCCCCCCCCCAATGCTCTCAGCCAGTCACCGCTTGGTTGTAACTCCCAGGATTTGACACCTTCGAATTCCCCCTTCATCAAAAGCCTGTGGAGAGAAACTACAGGAACGTCTGAAACGTCCCTCTAACTCCTTATCCATCGACTTTCACTGAACCCCGGAAGTGTTTTGTGTAGCGGCCATGATAAGAACTGTCCGAATTCTCAATAAGCAAAGCAAAAGAGGCTGGTTGCTTCCTTTAGAGCCTCTGTTAGCTTAGCATAGCACTGATGCTTCCTTTAGAGCCTCCGTTAGCTTAGCATAGCACTGATGCTTCCTTTAGAGCCTCCTTTAGCTTAGCGTAGCACTGATGCTTCCTTTAGAGCCTCCTTTAGCTTAGCATAGCACTGATGCTTCCTTTAGAGCCTCCGTTAGCTTAGTATAGCACTGATGCTTCCTATAGAGCCTCCGTTAGCTTAGCATAGCACTGATGCTTCCTTTAGAGCCTCCTTTAGCTTAGCATAGCACTGATGCTTCCTTTAGAGCCTCCGTTAGCTTAGTATAGCACTGATGCTTCCTATAGAGCCTCCGTTAAACTTGTAGTTCTTTCCCCGCCATGTCAGACGTCACTAACTTGCGCTGCCGTCGCATTATTATGACATCACTAAGTGAAAGTGCGGTCTGACTGACACGTTAGGAAGCCTTCTAACACTTTTCCTTTACCTCGTGACGTCATCCAAAAAAAAAAGCTTGTTGTTAATTGAATTGTATGTAACCTAGGATGAACGGTAAACATTAGCAACTGTATTTCTGAAAACAAATAAGCCGTAAAGTTAAAACGCAGCTTCAAAAATGACAGCTTTGTGTGACGCGTTCAGGTGCTCGTTAAACTCTTCAGGAGAAACAAAGCCATATGATGCTACTACTAAATATATATGGGCATATACTGGATACATGAAATATATATAAAATATCTATTAGAAATAATATGTAAAATTACATTATTCAAGATTTATTTTCTCCCAAAAAATCTGAACTCTCATCCGAGGAAGAGTTGTCCATTCACTTCGTTGGTTAACTTTTATAATCATTATCAATGTATTATTTCCTCATATTTCCACACCAGAACTCAGATATGGACGAATGAGGGACTTATGAGGAACTTTATTTTGATCTAATTCTGGAATTCGGATTTTACACATCATCCCAATATTTTATATGCTGATATATGCAGCTTCATCAAAAGTCATTCCTACAAATTTAATTATTGCATCAAAAAATGCACCATGAAGAAGAAAACAACACAAGTTGCTCTGCATTGCTCACATGTATTTGGAAATGTAAAGACTGCTTTTGTTTTTCCCACTTCCCCCTCTGTGATTCTAAACTATGTGTCTGTGTGTGTGTAACACATACATCACTATTTATCCTGGGTCACTGAAATGTTACAAATAATTCACTGATTATATTAAGTCTTGTATCTGGCGCGTTCATTGCACTTGCACGTACGTACAGCATGGAGTGAGTAAGGACACCGTACATGAGCAGGACCTATACGTACGGCCTCCACAGGACAAGGTGGCGATCACAGTTGTGAGCACAACTCACAGCCGCTCACGGCCGTCCTTACGCCTTGCCTTGACGTACTCCCTCCCTGCTCTTGCCACTCCCTCTTTCACGTGTTGTGGTGGTTTTCTCCCTCCGGCTGCAGCTTCCCCCTGCCTCACACTTCTACTACCTGACTGCAGGACGTTTGCACTTTGACTTTCTGTTTGTTTAAAGAATAAAGACGTTTTTCGCTACACACACACACACACACACACACACACACACACACACACACACACACACACACACACACACACACACACACACACACACACACACACACACACACACACACACACACACACCCGGACCACCAAGGGTACGAGACACACCTACTCTATTGTATACATAAATCCTCTTTTTAATTGACTGGTCAATTCTTTGTAAAGCATCTATCTCTATTGATTTCCTTGCCTACGTCAGAGTTCCTGCAGAGCTCCACTGGTACGACCACAGTACCTCAGTCTGCTCGTCACTTGTCCTTCCTCTGCTGACTTTACTTTTCTGCTGCTTGAAGCCGAGTGTTTCATCGGAAATGAAATGAAAATGCAGCTCTAACTGTCTTTATTAATAAAAAAAAATAAAATCCACTGCTTGTCCAAACAACCTGTTCGTCATACCAAGTGAGTGTTTCTGAAAATCAACTTTTCAGAGGGAATGGAGGCGCGAGACTGACCCAGCGTCCTGAAGGGCCTCTGCTGGGGAACCAAGGAGAAGAACCCCGGCTTCAGGGCGTTCGTGATGATGACGTCAAACAACTCCTCAAAGTCCTGCCTGTGGAGGACAGGAACAAACTATCAGCCAGAGGAGGAGGAGGAGGAGGAGGAGGAGGAGGGGGAGGGGGAAGAGGAGGAGGAGGAGGAGGAGGAGGGTGAAGAAGAGGAGGAGGGGGAAGAGGAGGAGGAGGAGGAGGGGGAGGAGGAGGAGGAGGGGGAAGAGGAGGAGGAGGAGGAGGGGGAGGAGGAGGAGGAGGAGGAGGTGGAGGAGGGGGAGGTGAGGAGGAGGGGGGAGGAGGAGGGGGAGGAGGAGGAGGAGGAGGAGGAGGGTGAAGAAGAGGAGGAGGAGGAGGAGGAGGAGGAGGAGGAGGAGGGTGAAGAAGAGGAGGAGGGGGAAGAGGAGGAGGAGGGGGAGGAGGAGGAGGAGGAGGGGGAAGAGGAGGAGGGGGAGGAGGAGGAGTGGGAGGAGGAGGGGGAAGAGGAGGAGGAGGGGGAGGAGGGGGAGGAGAGGAGGAGGGGGGAGGAGGAGGAGGAGGAGGGGGAAGGAGGAGGAGGAGGGGGAAGAGGAGGAGGGGGAGGAGGAGGGGGAGGAGGGGGAGGAGGAGGGGGAAGAAGAGGAGGAGGAGGAGGAGGAGGGGGAAGAGGAGGAGGGGGAGGAGGAGGAGTGGGAGGAGGAGGGGGAAGAGGAGGAGGAGGGGAGGAGGGGGAGGAGAGGAGGAGGGGGGAGGAGGAGGGGGAAGAGGAGGAGGGGGAGGAGGGGGAGGAGAGGAGGAGGGGGGAGGAGGAGGGGGAAGAGGAGGAGGACGAGGAGGAGGAGGGTGAAGAAGAGGAGGAGGAGGAGGAGGAGGGGGAAGAGGAGGAGGGGGAAGAGGAGGAGGAGGGGGAGGAGGGGGAGGAGAGGAGGAGGGGGGAGGAGGAGGAGGAGGAGGGGGAAGGAGGAGGAGGAGGGGGAAGAGGAGGAGGGGGAGGAGGAGGGGGAGGAGGGGGAGGAGAGGAGGAGGGGGGAGGAGGAGGAGGAGGAGGGGGAAGGAGGAGGAGGAGGGGGAAGAGGAGGAGGGGGAGGAGGAGGGGGAAGAGGAGGAGGAGGGGGAGGAGGGGGAAGAGGAGGAGGAGGAGGAGGAGGAGGGGGAGGAGGGGGAGGAGAGGAGGAGGGGGGAGGAGGAGGAGGAGGGGGAGGAGGGGGAGGAGAGGAGGCGGGGGGAGGAGGAGGAGGAGGAGGGGGAAGAGGAGGAGGGGGAGGGGGAGGAGGAGGAGGAGGAGGAGGGGGAGGAGAGGAGGAGGGTGGAGGAGGAGGAGGAGGAGGAGGAGGAGGGTGAAGAAGAGGAGGAGGGGGAAGAGGAGGAGGAGGAGGGGGAGGAGGGGGGGGAGGAGGAGGAGGAGGTCGGCTCTCAAATGGAGGAGTGATGGCGAGCGTCTCCATGGAAACGTAACTTAACAGGCGAAGCTTCCTAATATGGCGAGAAGCAGACATGACAGAGACTTTAAACAGGAAGCAGCAGGCAAATATGTAAACCAGCAGGTTGATGGATGAAAGGACGGGAATGTTTGTTCTGCAGAGACGCTGAGCAGGAAGCTGCACAAGCTCCTCGACACCCAGCGTCAGAGGGCCTCCGTTAAATCCTGTCAATGTCCCAGAGGCCAGGACGGAACTGTGGTACGTCACGTTTCTACGCTCTGCATTAATGTCCTGCCAATTCAACAAGACAGGATTTCCAATCTGATTTAAAGCTGTAGAACCACGAGTCTGATTTTATGTTTATTCACTCGTTCGCTGCACATTTCACATTTTATCTTGTCGGAGAATTAAAAACCTCCTGCATAGGGATTCAGGTTTATTCCCGCCTGGTAGCTTTACAGGCCTTCCAGGACCTGCAGCAACTCACAACATGATGCTGCCGCCGCCGTGCTGCTTGTTATACATTGACTCAGGGAACTTTGTAGAATACTGAGAAACTAATATTACAGTATTTACGATATTTTTGTCAAAGGACCCTAAGACATTGGTAGGGATGAAAACACCATTATTTGAACTTTCTATACAAGCAAATAGGTGGAAAAGTCGCTTTTGTTGCTTTAAATTGCTTCGAAACGGGAAAAACTACGGAGGTTTTGATGAAAAGCTCCGCCAGCGTCTAGAGAAACACGACTGGAGGAGTTCAGCAGGTGTGGAGCTGGATTCTCCCTCAGTCTCCTGCTAGCTTGGAACCAAATCCAACGAGTGGCCTGATGGATCGTCACGACGGTCCGAGTTTGAGCAGCCGTCTGCTGATTGGTCAGCGCTGTCTGGGGGGCGACGGTCGGTCTTACCCCAGGATGTGTTCACAGATGAGCCTGCAGTAGTCGCTGTGGGAGCTGGTGATGAGCAGCAGAACCTTCCCGGCGCCCTTCAGGCTGCGCAGCCACGTCTTCACCGAGTCGGAGCAGGGCTGGAGGTACCGGCCCGGGTCCCGCTTCACGCTGGGGAAGTACGTCCCCGTGTCGTCTGCAGAGAGACGGGGGGGGGGGGGGGGGCGTGTTGCAAAACACTGAAATGTTTCAAGTTTTTGTGTTTCCATGTGCACATGTGATCAGAAATATAGAATCAAAGAGTCCAAGAAGAGAAAGAGTAGTGTTAGTCTGAAGTGAAGGTTGCCGTCCAGGCCGAGTAGGAATTACAATCCCGTCTTATTTCAGCCGGATACAAACCAACAAATCAAGCAAACTCTCCTTAACGCTTCCATTTTGCTTTTTTAAATCTAGATTTACTGGTCGTAGATTTATTTATTTAGAAATGTGTGCCACTTTAGCCGTTTCGCAGTTTGAGACACTTACTTTTTGCTATTTTTGGTCATTTTTGACATTCTTTGAAGACACACGAAGGTCTTTTAACACGTTCAGTAGTTGTTGTTTGAGCCCATTTCCTCAGCAGTGAGCTGAAATGACCCGGTGATGAACTTCACAGAAGCAGTTTTGAACAAAACGGGATGAAAAAAAAAAAGAGTTTACAAGTCAGATCTGCACGAGGCCTCTTGTGGGTTTTAAACTATGAGCTAAAGGTTCTATTTTATGATGTTCAAACTCATATTGTCTGCTGGTATTTGTGTTGCCTGCTTGTTAATGATGAATGTTTTAAAAGGAGCACCAGAGAGTAAACTGCCCTCCACTGTAATCCTTTAACTGCCCCTCCTCAAGGTCTACTCATTACCGCAGCAGCGTCTTCCACGCAGTGCGAGCAAACACTGCTCGTTTGTGCAGAACGGGGAGATATAGGCCGTTGAAAATAGGCGCGAGCACAAAAGAAGACCTTTCCAGCATTAAGAAATGTCAAGAGTGACGCAGGGTGAGACGAAATAAACAGCAAACGATTCACGTCTTCTGAGTCCCAGCAGAACCGCTTTAAAAGCTGCATTTGTTTGGAGGCCGGTGGTGAAAAACGACACATGCTTTCATTTTTCTCCACGGCCAAACAAACGCTTGCAGACGGAAGAGCCGCTGCAGCTTTTCTAAGGAGCTGCTGAACTTCCACCAATTTCTAATCCAAAGAAGATTCAGTGGATTTAAGTCTTTACATTTCCACCCAAAACATTGAGCTGTACGTTAAAATGAACAAAGGTTGATTAAAGATTTATAGTTTCTGTGTGGAGTTTGCATGTGTTTCCTCCAGTACTCAGGATTAATCAATGAATAAATGTCAACTTGTGCTTTAAACGTCACACAATCAGTAAAAGGAGCTACACAAACAAAATTCACACGGTTCAAGTTTTGCCTGAAAAATACAGAAAAATATTCAACACAATCACAAAACATGTGATGGTCAGTGAGTAACATGTGGTAACAGTGAATCACGGCAACCAAAACGAGTATAACCACAAAACTTTAGTCACGTTTGGGGAGTTTCTGTTTACAACAAACATGGCGGGCTCTGTAGCGATTCTCAGCCTGTGTTCTCGATTCATCGTCCATGTTTGTGCTTTTCTTGTTTACATTCTCCTCTAATAGCGTCCAGTTCATCGTCTGTCCATACGAACCTCAGTTCTCTGCAGTGAGTCAATGTTTAATGTGCTGTACGTGTGGTTTCATGACAAAACAATCAACAGTGCCCCCTCGTGGCCTGGCAGGCTCACCACATCCCTGTCAATGTGTCAATGAAGGGCTCAGGGACAGTGTGGGAATCAAACCTTCAGCTCCAGAATCCTCCAGGACTCCACAGCAGAGCTTCATAAAACCACCAGAGAGGAGCCGCATGTTCCAGACCCGTCTGACCAAACCACTTCTACGTTTCAACCTTCCTGAAAACTTCATGCTTTCACTTTTTTCCCACCGGCAAAATAAAGTACAAACAAAAGGCTCCGAGGCAGGAACTTGTTTATGTTGTAAAAGTGCTTCACATCTTGTGCACGAGTCCAAGACGCAGCAAATGAATTCAAACTGCTCATCGAGGCTCGATGAAACTTTGGATCTGCTGCCCCCCAGTGGTCGATCATGAGAATGACCTCAGAGAAACCCTGCAGTGTCCAGAGGGCAGTGTGAGGCTCGTCCAGCAGAGGGCGACGCACACACACACACACACACAGGCAAAGTTCTGATCAGGAAGCAAAGCTCACACGTTTGATCTGCTGCAGCTGTAAACATCTGGCCGTGAAGTTTTAATGGCCCCACAGACCATTAGCCCTGGTGTTAAACAGCAGCCGCTCTGCAGGCTGTTGTGGCCCCCGGGGGCCCCGTCCTGCCTCATTACCCTCAGCCAGGGAGGTCACACACCATCATCCCATGTAATCGCGCTAATGTGTGTGTGAGAACGTAAACGCGACGTGACCTCCGGCCGCGGCCCCTCTGGTCGGACGCCGACGCTCCCATTTCGGAACCGACAGGGTCGCGTCGGAGAAATAATACGTTTTGGACACCAGAACAGACGCTCGGGAGAGCGGGAGAGCGGCGGACCGTCGTCAACGCCACAATTGTCACCATGGAAACCGATGGATCACAAGATTTATTGATCCACCACACCCCTCCTCCCATCGCCTGTCACGGTTGTTTGAATGGATTCATGCTTTCACTGTTTGACACTGATGTATACACTTTTTACAATTTCTGTCTTCCCCCCCCGACGACCTTTGACCCCCCCAACCGCCAACCAAGGTTAAGACGTCACATCGTCATGTGGCACATCAGAGGACGGGGAATTAAACCAGAACACTTTGGCATCAATCGAATTAAAACTGACTCCCTCATGACGAAAAGTCCTTTTTACCGTGAACCTTTGCCCCAAACGCTCTCAATACGTGATGGGACCATCGTTGGATGAAGACAAATCACGCAACCCGGGTGACGAGTCTTTGAGAAAAGTTGGTGAAATAGGTACAAACCAATCAATCCATACGCGCAGCCAAATATCTAACCACGCGGCGGCGCAGTGGTTAGCGCTCTCTCTCTCTCTCTCTCTCTCACAGCCAGAAGGTCGTGGGTGACGCTAGGTCGTTAAATGGCGCCGAGGCGTGAGTGTGAGCGCGTGTGGTCGTGTGGCGACATGCGTTTGGCCCAGTGGCTTTCCGGCCAGCTGGGACCCTGAACTGGAAAGAAGCTGGACGGTCCGATTCCGCCTCATCCATGTGGCCACGTTCTCGTTCAACAGTCTGGGTCAACGTCTGTCTTCCTCTGCTGGTCTGGAACACTCACACTCGCCCTGTGGCCCGCACACTCCGCTTGTCACAACTTTCACTTTGGATGTTTGTTTAGAAGACAATGACATCGGGAGGCTCTAAAAACAGCTATTTTTTTTTTTACTCCTTCCTGAATGAGACGTTTACGTTTCCAGTCTCGGTGCAAACAGGAAGAGCTTTTCTGAAAGGTGCATTTGTGCACATGAGCAATGCCGGTACAGTAAACAGTGCGTGGTGTGGGTAGATCTGCAATAACAACGGAAGATCCAGGGTTAGAATTGAACAGCGCTTCACCGACAAAGTGAACATTTCCCACCATTTCCTACACCGTCATCTGCATGCAGAACCTTTCCTCCACCTGGATCCTCAGCAGACGACCAGCCGGAGCCAGACTCAACCTTTCCATCAACCTTTAGTTCTCAAAAAGCGCTCGAGTCTTTCAAATGTCGTATAATAACACAAACAAGATCTTTATCCTCATTACTAAATCTGTAATTAATGAATCTCAACGCTCACCTTCTAATTGAAGTGTCTGAACTAACAAATCAACAGATTTCTGCTCATATTGTCTTTATATCTATTCAACAAATAAAGTACATGTATTGTTGTATGGTTGCTGTTTATTGTCTGTAATTGTCTTTTTTTCATAGAATTATTTATCATCGCTTATAAAAACGGGTGGGTTAAATAAATTCTTTTTAAATTGTCGCACGTTTGGAACTAATTGCCCGTCTGAGGTTTAACCCCTTCAGAACTGCCTATTTTGATTGTATAAACGGAGAAGTTATTGTCTATAAGCTGCAGGATCGCCGTGGCATCATCAGGAGGGCAAAACTAACCTGCGTCCCGACGCTGTGATCTGGTAGATTCTGGGAAGTGTACGAGTACATTCTAAAAAGTTATAATAGAGTGAAAATGCTGAAACACACCGTCCTCGAGGGGTTAATAACGGTTGTCTTGACAGCCAGCAGCCGATGCTGTCATGAGATCCTGGACTCTTCAGGTGCATTCATGCAGGAAAACTGACACAAGCGCTTCAAAAAGAGAAAACACAGCTGCCTGCAAATGTAGCTCATGTGTTGGAATGAACATTTGTCAGTTAAATTAATCTCCCGGCCAAATATCGAGGAGTAAAGTTCTTTTTATAGAGAAGGAAGTCGACGCCGCTATGATGGCGACACCAGGAAATCGCATTAGTGTTAATATTGATAGTAAGGAACAGTCGGAGGACATTTTACAGGTGTGACAACAATAAATGCCTCGAAATGCTACTTGGTCTGTTCTATGCAAAGCTCAACACTGCCCCCCTGCAGCTACCTGTGGTACTGCAACATCTGTTAGGCTCTCAGGAGACGAACAGAAAGGGATGTTTCAGTGTATTGAATGTAAAACGAACCAGGTGTTTGAGGTGTCCTATAGATGCCTGAAAACAAGTGTCTGCACATAAATGACAGCAGGGTCGTTTAGTGTTTCCACTGGAAGCTGATTAAGGCAAGTTTCATTCTATGTTCAACCTTTTGATAGGGAGGCACTGAGCCACGTTCTTTTACTTCTGATCTGATCCCCAGACCTGAATGTGGATATCTGCCGATACTATTCCGATACCAGTTTGCTTTAATATTATTATCATTGTTGTTGATTTTATAAGAGGATGTAATAAACTCCTCTCTGCAGTAAAGTTTGAAATATAAAAATGTTTGCACGTTTTCTCTCAAAAGACAACTTGAGGTTAGTAGAAGGTCAGAAAAAGAAGCAGTACAAAGTATTTTTGTTCCATTTGGACAATGTGGGGGTCTGAGTGACGTCATCATCTCAAAATAAACCAGTTCTGTCTTTAAAACCTCAGAATCACTTTATTAATCTGGAGAAATTCTTCATCAACGCAGCACCAGCAGAATGTTTCAGCTCTAAGCAGCTCCAACCGTTGGGACTATTTTCATGGAGGTTAGCGTGGAGGAGGACGCAGCTTCACGGAGGTGTGAATCTCCTGCTGACAGTCTGGAGGAGCTGCTGGTCATTGTTCTGATGTCAGAGTTGTTCTCCTGGAGAGCTGCAGTTTTAAAACACTGACGTTTGACAGCAGAGCGCCACCTGCTGGACAACAGTCCTAATAACATCACACATTGCTGTGTTGCTTTGTGCTGTTTTGAGTGTAAAATATGTCCAAACAGCGACATGTTGTCATGAACAGCTAGATAGCACAGTGCTACCACGCTAGCCTCCTCGCTGGCTGCTCATTCCTCATTACTGCGCGTCTCAATGAGACGCGCAGTAATGAGGAACGCCTCCGTTCAGGAATCCAGTCCACAGTTTGCAGCCAGCCAGTAGAGCAGCGGCAGGGAAACACTGTGGAGTCGTTTCAGCAACAGTAAAGCAGACGAGGCTTCACGGATCGGAAATTTCCAATCCGATGAATTACGTTGATATCAGAACTCGATACTGGATTGGATCAGCCCATCTTCATTTCTGATGCTGGGGATCAAACTGAAGTACGAAAACCCAATAAACTGGCCTTCATTTGTGAATACAGCGACAAATTAGTAGCTGTATTCTCTCTGTATCAATGCAAAACAAATGGAAATATCCGAACAAGGGTTGTTATTGTCAGAACGTTGCAGAAACGTGTTCCACGGCGGTTCTGCCACAAGAACACGCAGCTCTTTATTTCAGGCACCATCTCTGAATGTTCAGGTTCATTCAGCCAGAGTCATTTGTCTGTGGCCTCGCCGCCTTGCTGTGACCTTCAGTTTGGATTAGCGCCGCTCCGTCATTCATCATCTCTCGCTCCGTCAGGCCGGAGCTGGCGAGCAGGCGGCCGTGTGGTTCAATCAGACGTCCTACAGACAAGAGGAGCGGCAGCAGCGTGTGCGAGCGGTGGAGTCCAACGCTGCGAATGTAGGGCTGGAAGTGCCCGAGGGCTGAGGGCCTGGCTGGAGACCTGCCCACAGCCCGTCCAGCGCCCCATGTCTCGCCCTGCCGTCGAAGCCCACTGACAGGAATCAACAGCGCTGCAGATTAGGGCCAAAGCACGCGAGCGTTTCACAAACAGCACGACGCCCAGCTGACCCAACAGGACAGATAACGGCCGATTCACCGCGCGTCGTTCAGTCCTCTTCACGGGACACATAATGAGCATCAATCTGCGCATACATCGGATGAGACTCATTCAAGCCTCTGAAGGGAAACTATAATCTCAAGTGTTCCATCCAGACAACCACCTGTTGGAACCTCGTGGAGAAAACACTGTGGACGTTCCTTTTTTTAGCAGAGTGACCACAAATTGCTGCGTCACGTCCCTCGCCGTGCGCCCGGCCTGTTTGGGAAAACCTTCAAATGTCACACATGATAAAACAAAAGCAACAAACTTCAACAGAAGACCCGTCAAAATGGGAATTCTTTTTTATTTTAATGGATGTGACATTTTGACATTTTGTGCTCAAAGAAGCTTCTTCTGACTCACCAGCAGATGCAATCAAAGCAACAGGAAGTGAGATGATAGAATATCAACTCCAACACAAAGGTTTCTGTTTCCAGTTGCCCAAATAAATGATTCTCCTTGAATTAAATTGTGTAAAATCCCATCTCTTCCCAGAACACCAGATTTCTGAAGCCTTCAGCATCCATGTTTCCCCAAACTCACTGGTTTGGTATGAACGGGATGCTAATGCTATTCTGCTAACCATAAATCCCGCTGGCGTTCACTTGGTAACTGGGCTTTAAGCGTCGGTAACATCCGGTGTTCGGCTCTGGGCGTCCATGTGACGTCCTTCAACTGTTACCAAAACACCAGACTCAAACAACGCAGGAACAGAAGTCACTTCCATTGAGGAATGGCCGCTCATGTCTTTCTTCAGGTCCTGCAGGTGGTCTTGGTACCTGGACATGTGACCTGTGGAGCTCCTCGGAGGGCGTCCAGAGCCTGGCCGCAAACTATTGCACATTTTATTTGACAAACACACGTTTGAACTACGTTGCAGTTGTGCCTTAAGGAACAGTGACGCTCTGTCAAGACATTTTAAAGGCTCCGACTGTGTGATTCTAACGATCTTATCGGTCCACAGCGAGTCACACTGTACGACGACTGAACCTTCGGCTGCCATGTGAAGTTTGATGGAAACAAACTGAATCGCAGCCTCCAGCAATGTGAGTTGACGCTTAAACATGAACGGAGCCCCGCCGTCGTGGATTTTATGTGTTCGGAGAGAAATCTCAAAGAAGAAGGAGAACATGAACGCGGATATGGCTCAGAAAGAGGCTACCCGCAGATGCTAGTTAGCATCTAGAAGCATTTTCCGTTAGCTTTTACCATCACGGTCTCTCATTTCCCAACTAAACGTGACAAACAGGTTGCAGCAGCGTCACCATCGCCACTAATATCTGACACTGTCTGAATTTCATCAGACGGTAAGACCGTGACAAGGTCCGTCCTTGAAGCGTCTCTCAGGGCGCCGTTAGGTTCAGCTTCAGCACCTTCAGAGTCAAGATGGTACCGATTTATAAAAAGACAAGCCAACACCACACAGCCTGAAACACTCACATCTCTAAATGAAGACAAACATTCCTGAACGTAGACTTACCGAAATGTTAGCTTCTCTGCAAACATGGTGCGTATATAAGATAAATCTGGACTAACCAGAAGCAACAACCTCCTTTGATGGCGGCGAGCCTCAATTACACTCCACCGAGATGTTCGCTATTCAACAGACCAGTGAGCACAAAAGGCCCAATTATAATCTCCCAAAGTGTAGAGTGTTAAATCAAGTGCACTATTGCTATTTAAACACCAGATAGCCTGCGGGCATCCGGCCGGGTTTCAGTTCCAAGGGTTGTTTTGTCCTCTCACTTGTTTGTACGCATGTTCTGACAAACTAGAACGTGATCTCTATTCTGCTCGTTGGACCACAAAGCCAGAGCAATCCGTCCACGCAAAGCCGTTCAACTCAAGCACATCCACATTAACCTGAGCAGCTGCTGCTGCTGCGAGCTCCACTCTGACTCCGTTTTAACCAGAATGTAGTACATATGCCAGGCCCACAGGTGTCGCTGCCGCGCAGCCACAGAAATGCACCAAAAATGTAGTAAGACACAGAACAGCCTAAATGGAGAAATCGACAAATCTAACATCATATAGCATCAGCAGCTCCTGCAGCAGGTCGTCGGCCATGTTGTCGTTGTTCAGCAACGCCGCGGAGAGGGAGGCGGGGTCGTAGGGTCAAGAGGCGGGGCGATAACATCATCGTTTTCAGCTAATGTGCATCTTGGCAAATCACACTTTATTTATACAGTTTTCATACAAAGGTTGTAGCAAAACGTGCTTCACGCACACGCACACACACACACACACACACACACACACACACACACACACACACACACACACACACACACACGCACACCAACTCCCCGCATTACAATAACAAGCACGTCCACAGGTCAAAGCTGAAGCAGCGTTTTCTAATTTCTCCACTGTGGAGCCTGTTTATAAAACAAGTCCGTTTTAATAAGACGCGGCGCCGTGTGGATGATCGGACAAAAACGATGCAGCTACATGAAATGTCGCCGCCGTACGGACACGTCCCCCACGCACTGTGAGAAATCCCTGCACTTCACTCTGCTGAAGGAAAAAGATTCAGGACGTCAGTAGAACATGTGGAGTCTGTGACTGTTTTCTGATGATATTCTCTTTCAGTCGATACGCTTGATGGGAGAAACAGTCGGCAGGAACATCCCTGATTGGCCCAATGATTGGACTTTACAAGGAGAGTATAACAATGCCGAAGGATGAAGACGGTCCTGCCGTCTCTGGGTTGAGTATTTCATTAAGATCACGATCCTTCTTGAGACAGGTGGAGTGCGTCTAAAGTTCCTTAAAGCCTTGTGAAGGCACGCTACTGACGAGGAGACTCAAAGAACAATGGCAACCAGGGAGAGTAAAAAAAAGAAAAGTGGGACGGTGGTTTTTCAACACTGGTTGTGGGGGACAGTGACGCCAGTCGCACAGTCATTCTCCCCTCAGAGCAAATGTGAGGGCCCAGGCAATCTGTCATTACAGCAGACCAGAGCTATATTTAGCCCCGGCTATGTTAAGAAAACCCTGAGGATTCTTCCTTCAGGCCTGATCGCAGGAGGAACTGATCCTAAAGTACAAAGCATAGCGCCGCGATCTACCTCCAGGGTTCTGGGGCAGAGAGAAAAAGCCACACGGGCTCACGTCAAATTAAGTAATTTCGCTCCAGCTGCATTCTGCTGACTGTTCAAAGAGCAGCAAAGACAGCATGGGAAGCAAAATATGTAGAACCCAAAGCAAGTCTGCTCAGGTTTCTTTTTAATCACCCAGGGTTTATGGGCCTTTCAGTGATAATTGTTCTTCGCATCTCAAGGTGCAATTTCCATAGATGACAGCTTACGGTCAGGCCTCTGGAGACATGCAGGGAATCACCTGTAGACAAGAGACTCCCGCTGGAGTCTCCAGTCGACTTCATTCAAACTGCTGCAGTTCATTTATGGGAGTTGGTTTTTTTTGACACATCACGTCTGATCCGTTCGGCATCCCAGGTCCAGTCGCAAGCCCAACAGGCGGCCACGCATGCAGGCCAGATGTACGGCATGAAGTCCGTCCACGGCCGCAGCGACCACGACCGAGTGTGACGCTGCACACCACTGCAGGACACGTGGTCGGAGGACAACATGGAGGAAACGGCACTCCACTCAATCAGGGTTTTAGAATGTCCACGTCAGTTCAATGCGCTGGGGCAGTGCGGTTTCTGTTCTGCCGGCTGGGAAGTGAAAAGAGTCAAAGCAGGATCACAAGTTCACACTGGAGGCACCAGCAGACGTCTTCTAATGGACAAGAACCTTCAACATCTTGCTTGAGAGGAACATAATACCAATAATAATAATGATAATAATAATAATAATAAGGTGAATGAGCTTGGGGCTCATTTTTCAACATTTGGGCATTACATATTGCATTTCTGCTCCTTTCACTTTATTTCTGGATTGTCTGAATCAAAAGCTTCAACATCAGGAGGAACGGAGGTGTAGAATGATAGAGCACAGCTCTGAAGAAGTTTCCACGTTAACCTGTGTTACTACACGCTGATTAAAGTTCTCTTTCACATGAAACCATTAAAAGGCTCATTTTATGGTAAAAAAAAAGAAGAAGAAAAATCCAGCTTTCATTTACGTAGAATGTAGTTTGTTTAGGAGTTGTTGATGAACAAAAACTCTGGCTTCATTCTAAAGAAGTTCTGAGGGTAGAAAATAGCGGAGCATCTCATAGCGGAGCGCCTCATAGGGGAGCGTCTCATAGCGGAGCGTCTCATAGCGGAGCGTCTCATTGGGGAGCGTCTCATAGGGGAGCGTCTCATAGGGGAGCGTCTCATAGCGAGCGTCTCATAGGGGAGCGTCTCATAGCGGAGCGTCTCATTGGGGAGCGTCTCATAGCGGAGCGTCTCATAGCGGAGCGTCTCATAGGGGAGCGTCTCATAGCGGAGCGTCTCATAGGGGAGCCTCTCATAGCGGAGCGTCTCATAGGGGAGCGTCTCATAGCGGAGCGTCTCATAGCGAGCGTCTCATAGGGGAGCGTCTCATAGTGGAGCGTCTCATTGGGGAGCGTCTCATAGCGGAGCGTCTCATAGCGGAGCGTCTCATAGCGGAGCGTCTCATTGGGGAGCGTCTCATAGCGGAGCGTCTCATAGTGGAGCGTCTCATTGGGGAGCGTCTCATAGCGGAGCGTCTCATAGGGGAGCGTCTCATAGGGGAGCGTCTCATAGGCGAGCGTCTCATAGGGGAGCGTCTCATAGCGGAGCGTCTCATAGCGGAGCGTCTCATAGGGGAGCGTCTCATAGCGGAGCGCTCATTGGGGAGCGTCTCATAGCGGAGCGTCTCATAGCGGAGCGTCTCATAGCGAGCGTCTCATAGGGGAGCGTCTCATAGTGGAGCGTCTCATTGGGGAGCGTCTCATAGCGGAGCGTCTCATAGGGGAGCGTCTCATAGCGGAGCGTCTCATAGGGGAGCCTCTCATAGCGGAGTGTCTCATAGGGGAGCGTCTCATAGCGGAGCGTCTCACAGGGGAGCGTCTCACAGGGGAGCGTCTCACAGGGGAGCGTCTCACAGGGGAGCGTCTCATAGCGGAGCGTCTCACAGGGGAGCGTCTCACAGGGGAGCGTCTCACAGGGGAGCGTCTCATAGCGGAGCGTCTCATAGCGGAGCCTCTCATAGGGGAGCGTCTCATAGCGGAGCGTCTCATAGGGGAGCGTCTCATAGCGGAGCGTCTCATAGCGGAGCGTCTCATAGGGGACCGTCTCATAGCGTCTCATAGCGGAGCGTCTCATAGGGGAGCGTCTCATAGAGGCCTCATGCAGACCTCAGCCTGCCGTCATGACGCCATACAAGACCTGGAGGTTCAGTTAGTTACATCATGTTACCATGAAAAGCCTGAATAAAAACTGCTTCTAGATTCTAGATCCACCAACTGACTGTGTGACAGCAGGAGCTCTGCAGCATCTCCAGAGCCGCCATCTTGGATTAAATGATCTTGTTCCCTGACATGATCATTATTCTATATTTTTCTCTACAACCACCCCGGGGCTCCGTGTTCGCTGTAGATTTCAGAAAGCCGGTTCACCGTCTCTTCCTCCTCGTAGGTAGTGATAACTCCAGCGATAACTCCAGCGATAACTCTAACGATAACTCTAACGATAACTCTAACGATAACTCTAACGATAACTCTAACGATAACTCTAACGATAACTCTAACGATAACTCCAGTGATAACTCCAGTGATAACTCTAACGATAACTCCAGTGATAACTCCAATGATAACTCCAGCTATAACTCCAGTGATAACTCCAATGATAACTCCAGTGATAACTCCAGTGATAACTCCAGTGATAACTCTAACAATAACTCCAGTGATAACTCCAGTGATGACTCCAGCGATGACTCCAGTGATGACTCCAGTGATAACTCTAACGATAACTCCAGTGATAACTCCAACGATAACTCCAGTGATAACTCCAGTAATAACTCTAACGATAACTCCAGTGATAACTCCAGTGATAACTCCAATGATAACTCTAGTGATAACTCTAACGATAACTCCAGTGATAACTCTAATGTTAACTCCAGTGATAACTCCAGTGATAACTCGAACGATAACTCCAGTGATAACTCCAGTGATAACTCTAACGATAACTCCAGTGAAAACTCCAGTGATAACTCTAAAGATAACTCCAGTGATAACTCCAGTGATAACTCTAACGATAACTCCAGTGATAACTCCAGTGATAACTCTAACGATATCTCCAGTGATAACTCCAGTGATAACTCCAATGATAACTCCAATGATAACTCCAGTGATAACTCCAGTGACATCTCCAGTGATAACTCCAGTGATAACTCCGCCCCCAGCTGCTGAGGTGTCTGAACCCGCCATGGCTCCACTCTGGTCCAACAACAATATAGGCCGAGGCTTTGGTGGTAAAAAGACAAAGACCTGGTTCTAAATCTGGTCCTGGACCTGTTTTTTTCCGGTGGAATTGCCCCCCAAAGAGAAAGTTTGAGCTGCGTCACAGAGAACGAGGCTCACAGCTTCACTCGGACGGCCGAGCTGCAACGCAACTAATGTTATAAAGGAACTAATGTTTTCTGCGCCGGTCCCACGTTTACTTATGTCTGTATCTTTAAATGCTAATGAGTCGAGTCTGTCCACGCCGACTCCACGTCTGGTTTCCGACAGACAGAAAGACACTCACTTGAAATTATAAGGGGAAATCTTACGGACTTCCATAATGAAACTTCTTTAATCCTGGCATGTTTGAGAAGTTCTGGAGAAGTTCTGGATCCAGAATCCATTCCAGTTGTAGAGGTTTTTGAAATGACTATAATGGAAGCAAGTTCTTGACTGCATGACGCGTCTGGAATACCTGTAAGTTCTGAAATGTGTGAAACTTTATTTGTCACAATTCTAGAATACGGTTCTCCAAACGTTTTCACCAATTTCTGACAACGGTCTGATATATTTCAGTTTTATTGTGTAACATATTGAGCATATTTAGAAGATTCGCTTATTGAAGTTACAGGTAAGATGGGCTTTTCCATCATTTCTGAGCTCATGCTATGTATTTAGTTCGTCTCCAATAGAACCAAGGTGCATTCAGATGGTAGAACAGGCGTTACAGTGAAGTAATTCATGTATTGGATCCTTCATCGATGCATTTTATCAGGATGACTTTGTGGAGAATGACAAGGGGAATATGTGGACGTGGATCAGCCACCCTGACCCGGATTCTTTCTGCTGCTGGACTCCAACCGTCGATCATTAACCCCGTAACGTCCAGGCTGTTTCTAGATTCACTTTCAGCTCATCTGACTCGGCAGTGAAGACGAAGAAAGTTCTGGAACAGATGGTTTGAGGCACAGCGTTGCTCTGCAGACGTTAATAGTCGACACACATCCACGCTGTTGTTCACGAGGCAGTTAAAAGTTTATTCGGCCGACTCTTGAAAGGCTTTAAACGACGCCTGCGGTGGACGAACTTTCATCAGGATCCAAGCGCTGCAGCTTTAATTGTCCGTTTACGATGATGACGGAGTGTGAGAGAAGTCTGATCAGAACAGTAAAAGTGTCTTTAGGTTTATCTGCCTATAGTTCCCACACGGAACAAGACGATAATCGCATTTCCTTCCAGCGGCCAGAAAGCTCCTCACATCTAAAGCCCTGAACGTACAGCTCTGTGGCGTCCAGCCACATGTACGGTCACAGCACGTCGGTTTATTCTCGTTTGTGACGGGTCGGTTCCAATCGCTCCCCGGGGGGGGGGGAAAGCCAACCGCAACTGTTAGCATTGCATGCAAAACACGTCTCGGGGGTCATCTGAGATCAAACGGGGGTCAGATTGAAATCGCAGGCGCCGCTACGACGTCGTTTAGCAAGTCAGACATAACAGTGTGCGTCCCCACCCTGACGGGTGAGCTCACGGCGTAGACGGGATGTATACATGTGCCGCGAAGCCGCGCCGGCAGGACAAAGGCACTCCCGATACCAAAGGGACGGTTTTATAGGTGGAAACGAGCCGCCGCTGGAGAACCGCCACTTAGATGTGAGCGGAGGATCGGCGGTGTTTAGATGTGGCTCCGTCCTCAGAGACGGGAGGGTGGATGGTGTTGTTTCCTGAAAACCATAGACTGTAAACTAACATACAGTAAATGAAATGTTTTGCTCTCGACAATGCAGTGACGTCGACTTCACAAATCACAACAAACAGGAAAAGAACTTTGGAGTGTCCAAGAGAAGACTTCTGGTCCAGTCTGGTTGAAGTGGTTCAGTGATGTGATGCTTGTTTATGAAACAGATTAACATCAACACACTTAACAGGTCGTATTAATGCAAATAGAACGATCGGATCAAAGCGGGTGGGGTCTTTATGCACAAACACGTTGGTCAGCTATCTCGCTCACATTCAGCAGAAGAACCAGGCACAGGAAGAACATGCAAGCTTCACACAGGAAACCCCGGATCTCTGTCTGATCCCGTGTCTGGAGTTTCCACCGCCAGTTCCCGTTGTCGTGTCGTCTCCCGTCGTCTCTAATGTTTAAATCACTGAGCTGTTCTTCACACAGTCTACTGTAGTAGGACTCATCTGACTGGTCAAGTATGTTGACATGAAATATATAGTATATGACCAAAAAAAAAAAAAGATCCAAGATCCAAAGGTCCACATCAATTTAGCCAATTTCAGTTTTTTCAGATATGATCAGAGCAAAAGTCCTAAACCCGACACCTGGGTTTCCTCCAGCGGCTCGTTTCCACGTTCCATCGAGCTTCTCCTGATGACCGAAGCAGTGACCAGGGTTCCTCCGGCAGTGAAGCCCTGGCATGACACACGGGTTCCTTCTCACACAGAGGCGCCTCAACTTTCACCGGCAGAATGCAAACAAAACACACCAACTCAACCCGGCGCGTCGCAGCTTAATTTAGGTTGGGGCTTGTGGCGGCGGTGACCTCAGCGTCTAACTTCACTTTTTATGAAGCAGTTAAAACCGTAGATACGGTTTCTATGTCAACATACAAGCGACACATGTACATGCAACACCTCCTGGCGGGGTCACATCAGTTAACGAGCGACGTTTGATGTCTGGAAACCGTCGACGGGACGAACCGCGGCTCCCGATGGAGCAGCGAGCGGATTATAATGACAGACTTTCAGGTAAATAACAGACTTGCAGGTATATGAGAGTGCTGATTGCTGATCGGTGAGTTGTGTGAAGAAAAGCCAGCTGGGGGGGGGGGGGGATCAAACCAGGGCTCTGTGGGAGAGCAGCCCGCCGATCAGGCTAACGACCATCACGCCACCGATCCGGCCGGCGGGTTGAGCCGCGGACGGCGAGGTGACGCAGTGGTCGGGGACGTGGTGGACTTGATGAGAGCATTTTGGTATTTTTGAAGCTTAATGCCATGTTTGAGATGAAACTGCTGACTTTAAAGCGGTCCCGTTTTTGGATTCGCTGGATCGCCATAAAAAAACAAAAAAAAAAACAGGCTCTTCAGCGGGACGGCCCATTATTTCACTCAGAAAATTAGGCACCTTCGCTCTTCAAGGTGAAAGCTGGAGTCCCTGTCAGCAAATGGCAGGTAGAATTCAAGCAAACCTGAAGGCGGCGGCTTTTAAAGTTGAAAACCGGTCGTTGTCACTTTGCTGCTGTTGTTTTCCACAAAGAAAACACGTGTTTAGATTCGCTCTCCTGAGAGAAAGCAGCTTTAATGAGCTCCAGTAATGACAGTGTAGAGGAAGGTTGGCTGAGGTCAGCTCGCCCTCGCCACTGGTCATTACACTCCTGGAGGCACCCCCCCACACACCCCCCACACCCCCGGTTAGTCAAACGGTTCATGTGGTCCAAACTCGAACTTTGTAGCAGAAGTTCAGAGACCCTGGTGGATCATTGAATCCTGAATTCATGTCCTGTCTAAGCGAGGCGCTGGGATCGTCTCCAAACTCTTCATTAAAGGAAACAAACACTTCCTGTGGGCTGTAGCCCCGCCACAACAAAACAACATGCTCGACTGTCTAGGTGACATTAAGGCTTGGTTAGCCCAGAATTTTTTAAAACTGAATGAGGGAAAAACCGAAATGATGGTATTTGGATCAGCCCTCACGGACTTGGGATCACTCGGACATTATTTGCATCCCAAAGTCACCAGCCTTGGCGTCACCATAGACAGTGATTTTAGATTTGATCAACAGATCAATGGCGTTTTAAAATCGGGCTTTTATCATCTTCGACTTTTATCTAAGGTTAAGCCGTTTTTATCTTTTAATCTTTTTGAGCAAGTCGTGCACGCTTTTATTTCTTCTCGTCTGGACTACTGCAATGCACTTTATTCTGGCGTTAGCCACAAAGCACTTTCCCGCTTGCAGTTAGTCCAGAACGCTGCGGCACGACTTTTAACAGGGACCAAAAAACCAGAACACATTACCCCAATCCTCGCATCTTTGCACTGGCTCCCTGTTAATTTTAGAATTGATTTAAAAATGTTGTTGTTTGTTTTTAAAGCTTTGAATGGACTGGCCCCTCAGTACATTACAGACCTCATTCAAATTTACCAACCCCCCCGCGCTCTGAGGTCTGAGGGCCAGCTCCAGCTCGTGGGTCCTAAGACCAAGTGCAAAACCAGAGGGGACAGAGCGTTCTCCGTTGTCGGCCCTAAGCTGTGGAACGCTCTGCCCCTCCACGTCCCAACAGCCCCCACTTTAGACTGTTTTAAAGCTCGTCTTAAAACCCACTTTTATTCTCAGGCTTTTAACGCCGCGTGAGTCGTGTGGTCCCCTGTGTCTTTTACTTATTGTTTTATTTATTGTTCTCATTTATTTTATTGCTTTTTAAGCGTCTTTATTTTTCTATTTATTCTTTTGAATTGTTTTATTCTTATTTGTAGTTTCTTAATGTGTTTGTAGTTTTTCATCTGTTTTGATTTTTATTCTATGGTTATATACTTATTTAGTGTTGGACTGTTTAGTTTTATGTGCAGTATGTGAAGCACTTTGTAAACGCTTCGTTTTTAAAAATGTGCTATATAAATAAAGTGGATTGGATTGGATTGGAACATGGCTGCCGAGCCGCTCCGTGTTGGACTGTGGAGACAAACTGTGGCTGAATGGAGGAACTCTTCCTCGAAGCTTCCGGAATGATTTCAATGAAATTATTAAACGTCCCAGTTACCTTGAAAATGACCGTTGTGAATAAGGCAGGACCATCATGCTGTCGCCATATGGGCTGTTTGCATGTTGGGATTGTTCTCTGCGCTTGTTGCTAAATGGATTTCACTTAAATGGCCATTTTCCACAAGTCGCAAAGCAAAGAGTGTGGGAATCCCACTCACACACTGTGCAAGAGGCTCAGTCCGTCCATCAGGAGCAGTCTGAGCTTCTTGCTCGAGGACACTTTGACAAGTGGACTGATAAGGAATCGAAAAAAACTGATAGCTCTCCATGTCGAGTGTTCAGTTATCGGAGTCAGTGGTGGACGGTAAGCGTCTGGTGGGAATGAGCTGGGACGGTCTGCAGCTGCTCACACCTCTGGGTGAAGCCCTGAAGACCTGTGGCTGGACGGAAATGGCAAAAAACTCAAAAATAACTTTATTTCCCTCAACCAGACAATGAAAGTGAGTCAATACAAAACATCTTACAAAATAAGATTTCTTCATCAGGCTGGAGCCGGAGAGGCCTTAAAGGCCTCGCTACACTAACAATTAGTGCGCCAACTGGCAGCCGAGAGTACAACCTGCAATAGAGCAACTCATTACGGGTCGGAAAGTCGCTGCAGAGACACGTATGAAACCCGGTGAGCCTGTGGCGAGAGGTCGGGGAGGCTGGCTGTGGGAGCCACGATGATGGCAGGCTGCTTTGGCCCCGCCTCCACTGTGGCTTTGAGACGTGCTCAGACATCGCCGCCTATGAACGCCACACCAAAACCTCCCAGGCTTCACTTCAGGTCTCGGCACCAGAGCTTTCTTTGAAAGTGCTTCACTCTGTTCGTTTGTGTCGGCTCCCCGGCGACGGGCCGCTGGTTCACGTACCATAAACTGAATCCCGCCACTCGGGTGTTTCAGGTCAATAAAGTCGCCCGACAATAACCTCTGGGATCGTTTCGGGAAGTGTGGAAATGTCTCACAGAGGCTGTGGCGCTTTATTCCACCACAGCCTCTCTGCTCTTTCTCAAGCTCTCCTGTAAACAACTCGTACTTTAAAGTGTTTCTCGCTCCCACCGAGGCAGCAGGGAACGATTTGAAGCATTTCACAGCAACGCTAACGAGACGGATTGAAATCGGACGCGTAGGAATTGTGACGCTGCCCAAAAGAAACAAAGGGGCGAGTAGGAAGAACCTTAGCCTCTCTGCAGTAGGAAAGATTCCGTCCTATTTAAGCCTCCATAACGAGCAGAACGGTTCCGCTGCATCCACATTCACGTGCGTTTGCAGGATCTAATCATCAGCTGTGGTGGA
Organism: Blennius ocellaris; assembly: GCF_963422515.1. Taxonomy (NCBI): domain Eukaryota; kingdom Metazoa; phylum Chordata; class Actinopteri; order Blenniiformes; family Blenniidae; genus Blennius; species Blennius ocellaris. Next base: position 20,722,050 of record NC_137667.1, on the reverse strand, counting down.
AATCAAACCAGAGATATTTATACCGCTCATGAGATAAATGCTCTTCGCGGCTCCTTATACATGATGCCGGTTCCTATAGGGAGCAACGGGTTTCTCAACTTCCTTTCCCCACCGCAGTAAGAGTGCTTCTCAGGGATCCTTCCCAGCCCAACACCTAAAATAAAAGCCAAAACCCATGAAAACAGCTGCAGACCTGAGCTTGGAGCGCGTCCCGCCGAGGGAAGTCCGCTCAGCTGCCAGTGTGTTTAGGAAGCAGGCCACCAGGGGTGACAAGCACTGGCTCCACGGCACAACGGCAGCAGCTGCCAGGGCCGTTGGGTCTGAATAAACAGGTGAAGAGTTCAGGCGTTTAAGGACACTGGGAACTTCTGTGATGCTACAAACCACAACATTTTCAGTGAGTGAGAAGAAAACGCTGGACTAAAGACAAGAAAAAGACTTTCACTGCTTGGAAAATATCCGTTGCTTTTATTTTTTAACATGCAATGTGACGTTTTTTTTTTATAGCAAATCTGAATTAAGAGGTCTACAGTCTATTTTAGGAGCAATCTGTGAAATCTCAGGGGTAAAAGACACACAGAGCTATACTGACATGCTTCTACACGTTCGGTCAAACTGGTCAGGATGTAGAGGATTATGTAACACTCCATACAGACCGGCTGCTGGAAACGGTTTACTTTAAGTTGATTTCTACATTTCCCTTGATTCCATCCCATTATTACTATTATCGTACACGGAGGGTAACTGCAGACGCCTCTCAGAGGGAAGGGCGGTGAGTCTGATCATCTTTAAGCCGTTTCTTTTATTAGAAAGGCTCTGAGTTACAGCTTGTTGACCAACGTGATCCACCTCTGAACCCTCCAAACTCAATTCTCCTGCAGCCACAAATCACTTTTACCTTCATTATGATGATAGAAGCCTAACGACTTTTACACTTTCAAGCTTATTGTGAAGAGGCCGGGGGGAGTTGAAAGTCGAGTTTTAGAAAATCCGGGTGTGATCTGATGAATCCAGCTGTTATATGTGTCTTATTTCAAGAACCTGCATCATTTCTTTTTAAAGAATCTAAAGATTATGCTGTAGCTTGACAAGTTAAAATGTTTCTAAAATGACCCAAGTCTGGTTTTAAGAATCTAACGGTAGTTAAAAAGGAAAAAAAGTAAATTTTTTAGAGTCCCAGTCAGGAATAAAGCTCAAATTGAGCAGTTCTAGTTAGGTCTATGGCCACATAATTTATTGACTGCAAATCAAGTTTAAAATCTATTTTAAGACGTCCAAGTGCAGTTTAATTTCATCTGTCAAGACTGAAGTGTGTGTGAGTCTCCCACAGTTTGGCTCTGGGTTGAGAAACTCTTTTTCTTAAAGCGACAGCTGCAGGTACAACGGTGGAGCATCGGTTTCATGGAAAGGTCATTGTTGGTAAAAAGAGCTGAAAACATGTTTTAATGTCTGTCTGCTGTTGAGGGTCATTTCAACCTTCAATCACACTATTTTTTCCACCTCAGGGTCTCAAAGTCCATATTTAAAAAAAGAAAGACGGTGGAAATGAGTCTTAAACATGTTTGCTGATAATGTTTGCAGGAGCGAGCAGCCTTTCCATTTCTGTCTCTTTGCTCCCTCATTATATTGAGCCCTGCGTAATTTGGTAAACACCGGCGCTCCTTCCACACAAACATATGGATAATAGCGCTGGGGCTGTTTAAGACGCTGGGTTTTGGCCTCCGACACCTTTTCCCAACCGCGAACACCACTTCCTCCAGCTTTTCCACGAGTGCAGGGGACGCTGGGGAAACGACACGGGGGCGAAACATGCCACGACAACTTTGCACTTGTGACGGATCGGACGCCGCAACAGCCTCCGAGCGACGGCTGGAGCGCTGCAGCAAGCCCCCGCGACATTCAAACTCAAACAAGGTCATTCAGCAAGTCAGTGATTTTAGAAGTTTAGCATAAAAAGAGGCAAACGTTCAATAACTGAAGGGCTTTGTACAGTCATGAATGCAAAACACTTCAAAATACAACATGAAAACCACTTTCAACCAGCGATGGGAATCGAAACGGCAACCGTCCGATTGTGAGACGACCGCTCGACCAACCGAGCAACAAAACCATGGGAAGGAGTCGTCACCTGATGTTCTCACGTATCCAGCCTCCCTTGAATTAACTTCAAATCAATTCTTAAAATTTATGAGGAAGAAAACTCTAACTGAGCTCGTTCTGACACTTGTTTGTACCGGAACTTCCTCCCGCGAGAGTAGATGTGAGATCGTGACTGGTACGGGTGTTCGGCGTGGCCGCAGGAACTGCCGATCACGGATAGCTTAGCGCTAGCGTAGCAGTCCTTTGCGAACACAAAGCTATAAATACTTTAAATGATCGTTGATTCATCTACAAATATCCAAACCACAGAGAAACACGCCCAGGAGATTTAAAATTTAATAGAGGAGCCATTTGTGAATCACATGGGGTTCAACGTTTATACTAGTCCCGTTAGCGGCTAACGCTAGCAGTTTGCGCTAGCTCAATTAGCAGTTAGCTTCGGTCTGTTTATCATAATCTTAGGGTTTCATCTACAGTAGAACAACGTTCCTCAAGCAGTGAGACTTAATGGACCTGCAGCGAGTCTCTGACAGCTGAACGTCACAAATTACTGAAACTTTCAGGTGAAAAAATGTAAAAGACAGACTTGAAGAGTCATAAGAACATTGTTGTTGTAGATACATTTAACAGAGGCGGGTTCATGATATCAGCCTCCTGTGGTGACGACATCACAAGAGCACAATCAAACCTTCTGTTTCGGACTGCGCCCCCTTGTGGACGATACTGGCTTGAACAAAAAGCCCAAACAAAACAAAAAAAAACAGCCGCTTTCAAACTCCCGATTTTCAGTTTCAAGTGAGGTGCAACTCCAATATACAGGTTTGAACAAGGGAAATGATGACTTCCGGTTGACGACTCCTTTAAAAATCAGCATCAGTAACCACTGTCGGTGCAAACTTCTAAAATGAAAAAAAAAATGCCTTTGAATAAAACAAAACAACTGTTTGTGAAGACTTAAGAACCTGTATCTTTCAAACTGAGCACAATAAACATATTAACACTATTAAAACTGCTGCTCGTCAATATACACAAAAAACCCAGTGAAGTTTCTTACAAGGACCAGATCGTGGTCACAGCAGCATCCTGAGGTTCAGCAATATAAAAGTTTCTTAGGAAGCTGAGAAGATGTCCATCATGTTCCGTCTGCCAAGTGACATCTTCAGTCGAATGTCTTTATGGAGAAAAGAGTCACTGACACGCTGCCGTCCAGACAAACCAAAACCTCGAGAGTATTTCAATGAAGAATGAAAAAAAAACAACAACAAAAAAACAACATAGTGAATGGACACATTTCAAAACACAAGAGCATTTCTCACTTCACCAACATGTCTTTAAATCTGTTCTTGAGACAGTTTGCACGTCACTGCACTTTGGTTTCGTGTATTTCTTTTTTACACGACGTTCAAACTTTTTGGGAAACGGCGTTCTCAAGAGTCCGAAGCCACACGAACAGATGTCGGCGCTTTAATGGAGACCATGAACAGGAAAACAGAAAACAAGTCGGTAGAAAACACAATAACTTGCTTCCAGTCTTGGAACGGTCCAACAGCATGGAGAAGGAAGAAACACCTCACTGAGCAAGTGTGTCTCTCTTCATTAGAAAAGCGTGAAACACCACAGAATTAATGTGCCGTGGATCTCAGAATACTCCGAGGAACATAATTGGAGCCGCCAAAGTTGTAAAAGCCAACTATAAATCGCTAAATCATTTTAACGACACTTTAAAAGTTCTTTCTTTGACGTTGGCTGTCATGCCGTCATGGAAACTCACGCCGCCGCCGTTCGCTGCGAGACCTCTGCATCCATGTGACACCATGGAAACCACTCAACATTATGTAGTACATCGCCCAGGCCTGTAGGTGGCGAAATACACCAAACACAAGAGAAGAAGACAAGTCTAACGTCTGGCCTTATTAAAGCGACGAGCATCTGCGGCTTCTGCAGCCCCACCATGTTGTTGTTGTTGTTGTTAAGTGACGTCACGGAGAGGGGGGCGGGGTTATAGGTCGAGAGGCGGGGCCATGACGCCATTGTTATCAGCAATTGTGCGTCCGGTCCGTCCACACGTCAAAGCCGACGTGACGTTTTCAAATTTCTCCACTCTAGAACCCGTTTTGGGGAGACAAACAACCCTCTTAAAGCGCCGCAGCGTGTAAATGATCGGACAAAAACGCTGGCGATGTGAAATGGCACTGAGAAGAAAACGCATCTTATCGCTACAATGAGCTCAAACGTCTGCTTCACTTCGCTTATTGCAGATTTAAAGGCTTCAGGAAGTCTCTGGATGGTGTCGAGTCTGAATACTCGCTGCAGGGACAACGCTAAATGCTAAATGCTAACAAGAGCCACCGACTTCAGACTTTACACTCGGCTGGAGGACGTGTTGAAGATTGTTGTTAAAGGATTCAAACAGATTTGAATACACACGATATTTCCAGGACAAAAGTTAAAAATACTGAGGCTAATTTCAATACAGTTCAATTCAACTTTATTTGTATGCGCCCCAAAACAAAGCAGTCCTTTCAGGGCACTTTTACAGAGAAAACCCAACAATTCCAAGTGTTTTCCTGCCTTTGCACGAGTTGCCTGGTAATTCCCTTCAGTGGACAGGGAAATGAGTTGCCAGGAGCTTCTCTAATCTCCACCACTGAGCGTCTTTATGTGTCTGACAGGAACCATGACGGAGGGCAGAACTGGATCGACGGCAACAAGTTCTCAGGTCAAAACCCACGTCTCAATCCAATTAAACACGAGTGAAAGAGCCGTTGAAGTGTGATCGCAGAGCCGCCCGGCAGGCAGCGTTCACATCAGCCACTGATTCAGTACTGTGATCTCAGGCAAACTTCCATCTGCTCATTTTTTATGTTTATCTATACTTCCATGGAGATCAGGTCACAGTTCTGGTCTCAGTTAACGCAGAATACATTCCAAAGCTTTCACACACTCTTTTCTTTCTTCTGCATATAAACAGTGGTTTTTTTTTTGTTTTTTTATAGTACAAGATAAGAACTTATGACAAATATACTTCACTTTGATCTTTACACAAGCAGCCTTCTCCCGATGTAATCTCCTGCCTCTGCCGGTGTTTGTGGCTTTTCCTGACATGGGAGTGTTGAGCCACGACGGGAGAGATGGCAAGCGTTGTAATCGCTGCCGCTTCTGGAGACGGAGGTGCAGGAGAAATGAAAAGTGCGGGTCATTATAACTCGGCTTTCATTAAGATAATTGGCTTTAAGGTAAGCCATTACCTGCGCCTGAAATAAATCTCTAAATGAGAGCAAAATGTGATTCAGTCAGCACACAGTTAAGTGTCTGCCTGTAATTCGTCTTTCACGCGAGACCGAGCTTTCTATAATTTCTTAATGACTTGGGAAAGATTTTGTCAGTGAAAATGGAATAGAAAGCACCAGAAGGATGCAGGGGAGGGTGTTTTCTTTCTTTCTTTTTTTTTCTGTTGCTATTCATAATTACAGTGGGCCTCAGGTTGGTCAAACCTCCAGCCATGGTTTTTGTCTTTGGATCCCTGTAATTGCAGCCAACACTCAGTCAGGAGGTCCAGCTTCAGTCCTTCCCTTTATCCAGCTCCAGGGGCCTCTTAGTGGCCTTTCTGGTTTATTAAAACGTTAAATCTGAGCCACCATCACTTCCCAGCTCCAACACTATCTTTAGCTGCTGGTTTCCACTCTTCCTCGCTAGCTTAGGCACATTACAGTGCAATTACTGCTTTTGCTTTTTTACTCCTCCAAGAAGATCCTCAAATCTGATGGACGGGAAGCAGCGCGACACTAAGCAAGGTGTCTTCTAGAAATAAAACATGGATCCAACACGGTAGCTGGTGGCTAAAAGGATTTTTGACTAAAATAATCCTCCAGACCAAGAAACGTTTACCCACCAGGCGGCAAGCAGGCGGCAAGCAGGCAGCACGGCGGCGCCATCGCACGCACAATATACCATCGGCACTGAATTCTATTGTCTTTCTTTCAGAATCTGATGGAGTCCTGCAGACCTTATTTCACTGCATTATTTTAACATTACATCAAATCTGGTGACAACAAGACAGAATCTCCAAAAATTTAAATTTTTTTTAAAAATAAATCACTAAAAACAGCAAAGTCAACAAACTGGAATATATAGAAAAATTGTCAAATGGTCAAAATTGAGAGAAGAGAAAGAACACTCATTTGGACGTAAGAGGATAACACTATACTTGAGTGTTTTTATTGACTACAAGTCATACTGCCATCACAATAAACAACAATATTGTGGCCTGATGGTGGTGCAGCCATACGGAGCAGATGAAGGTCCAGGAGAGAAAATCCATCGGTCAACCACATTTCACTAAAATCCATTTATAAATTGACAAGAGGTTTAAAGACTAAACTTGACTTCACAATCCAGAATAATAATCTAGATCTCACAAAAATGGATCCAATTCTCCCTCATCCATCTGTTAACCTGACAGCTTTTCTTACCATGTGTCCACAATGTCTTGAATTATCCTGTTAACCAACCGGCAATGCAACCTACCAACCCATTACCAAACCAAACCAACCAACCAATCCATTAACCAAAGCAACCAACCAATCAACCAATTCATTAACCAAACCAGCCAACCAACCAACCCATTTACCAAAACAATCAACCAACCAACCAAGCAATCAATTTTCCAAAACAACCCATTAACCAAACCAACCCACTGCAGCGGCAGCATAAACACACTCAGGACTGTGAGACCTTCCTTATTTACTTCACGTCCATCAGAGCCCCTTTAGCAGACGGAGGAACGTCGTTCATGGATGTTCAGACCACAGATCTGCAGCGACTGTGAGTTGGCTTCAAGTCAATAAGGATCAGAATGTCTGAAGAACCTTTTCAGAATAAAGACACATTCTCCCTGCCTTCAGTCCAACTCCAGTCCTCACTGGCTGCAGCTAGACATTGAAAAGTAAACTCTAATTTTCATTCAGCAAAACAATGAAAATCAAGAAAAGTCGCGACGATGGAGCGTCAAACCAAAGAGTTAAAACCTAAACGGAGATGCAGCAGATCAAAGAGGTGGAAGATCAAAGCAGGATGGACGTTCTTCAGCATTTCTCAACGGAAGCAAGTTAAAACGACGGCGCAGAAAGCAGAGCATGCTGGGAGGACGACTGAACGGTGGGAGTTAATTGGAGCCCGTGGAGGAGCATTAGGTCACATCTGGAGGGGGGCGGCAGCAGGCTGGGGGGGGGGGGCAAAGTGAAAACAATGGTTAGAGCAGCCCCTTCCCAGAATGCCACCCACCGGGCATCGGGACGGCGAGCGAACGCGGCGAGGACGACTCTCACCGGAGCCGCTCCTCCATGCAGTCCATCTCCCCTCGCTAATGACATGTTTATCCTGCCGTGTGACTGCATTCTGCCCAGAGGCAGCGGCATGTGAAGCAAAGGAGCTGTTTACATTCAGCCTCACAGGGCCCAGATTTAGATAGGGAGGCATTCAATTCTGACACACACACACACACACACACACACACAAAAAAAGATCCAAATGAATTAAAAAAGCAGGCATGCCTCAGTGCGGTCGCAGCCACTTTCATGGTGAGATGCGGAGGCATATCTGCAGCTCAGAAAGCTGTTAAACGGGCGACTCCACCCCCGCTGCTCTGTCATTTCATTCACAGAGGTTAGCAGAGATGCCCGCGGCTCAGCGCTCATCTGCGGCCGCTGACTCATTGGCAGTTGAAAAGATACGGTCAGAGGGAAGAAAAAAGCTTCATAAAACCAAAGATATACAACACAGCGGCTAATTAGGCCTCTCCGATGGAGCGACGGAGCAGATTTATGACCCGAGGACGATCTGGGCGCCCATAATGCCACATAATACCACTGTGACTAAAAACTCCTGTTTATCTCAGCATCATTAAATTGTTACAAAAAAAACAACACCATTTTTGATAAATGGCCATTACTTACTAAACAATCGCTTACAGAGTCACTCATTTGATAAGAAACAGGCCTTGTGCAAGTAAAATTGTGCCTGAACTTTGTCTTTCAAGTCAAAGAACAGGCCCACATGCAGGTTTGCAGTGACCTCTAGTGGCTGTGGGAATTACAGCAGCAGGACAGACGTGACGCTCGGCTTCGCAAAAGGACCGACGCCGGATGACAATGGGGTGGATGAAGCTGGCACGACAGGAAACTGCAAATTATTTGAAAAGACTACCTGCCGATAGGCAAAAGAATGGTCCGGTTTCATGGCTCGTTGACGTCTATTGCTGTTCTTTCGCTATTTAACATTGCTGCGTTTAGCGAACAAGTGTGTTTTTTAGCACGTTGAGATTTTGCAACGCAAATAAAACACATGATCATTCTAAAACTAACACATGTGAAACGGAGGGGAAAATAAATATCTTTTAATTTGGAAATTTAGGATGTTGACAAAAAAAAAAAAAAGAGTAGTCTGAAAAGAAAAACTCGGAAAACAGTTATCATTTTGCACAATTTTCAGTTCAGCATTTTAAAAAGTGTAACCCTGGAGTACATTTCTTTAATCTTCATGTCCAACAGCTCAACTGGGTTGGTTGCTGCAGGTGAAAGTTGCTCCAGGACTGCTGGAAGCTCTGTGGCTCCCACTAGTGGAGGGAGGGTGACGTCACTGAAGCAGCATCTTTTACAAGAATACAACTCGGAGCCATTAAAGCTTCTGGACGTGTCTCACGCGTGGCCGCAGCCCTGGACCTCACCAGTCGTCTCACCTTCCACCTGGACAGGTTTTATCGGACCGCACTGGTGTTTTAAATGGGAAGTGGATGGACTCCTTTGCTTGTCTTGCAGCTCAGAGCAACGCCTCACTTCTGCCCCCTGGTGTCCTGAAGCCCCGACTGCATACCTGCCCCCCCCCCCCCCCCCCCCCCCCCGCTCTTCACCGGACCGGCAGAGACGATGCACAGAGCTGCCAGCGTCACCAGACCGGAGCCCAAACATCAGTCACACTGCTGGCTTTATTGGAATGAGCATGCACGCAGCCTGCTGTTATTTCAAAGCCAGAAATTACACATTTAAAAGACAAAAAAAAAAAGCTTTCCAGCATCCATTAAAAGATGGGTATAATTTGAGTTTTAACCAGAAAACAGACTGAGAATAGCCGTCTGGCCTCACCGGAGCCGAGATTTCAGACCGAAAGGAAAATAGGGTCAGACTTTACTTTTCCAGAAAAACATCCTGTCACAAAGCTGCTCAGTCAATATGGAGACATTTTTAGATGAGAGGATGGATGGATGTGGAGTGAGGGATGCTACTGAAAAAGAGTTGGGGAGTGAGAGAGGGAGAGAGAGAGAGAGAGAGAGAGAGAGAGAGCGAGAGAGAGAGAGAGAGGGAGAGGGAGAGGGAGAGAGAGAGAGAGAGAGAGAGGGAGAGGGAGAGAGAGAAGGAGGAGAGAGTGAAGGGGGAGGGGAATAGAGACAGAGACACAGAGAGAGAACGAGAGAGAGAGAGCGAGAGAGAGAGAGAGAGAGAGAGAGAGAGAGAGAGAGAGAGAGAGAGAGAGCGAGAGAGAGAGAGACAAGTGGGGACGGAGGATGCTTGAAGTGACAGGCCTCCTGAGGACATGTCCCCCATCATTAAAGATGACCTCAGAGCGGGGGGGGGGGGGGAGGGGGCGGAGCCTCCACGTGAGGCAGGTCCTGCTCGCCGCCGGCTTTAAAAGCTGGGAGCTGCCGGCGGGGAGGCAGCAGCGTCGCTCAGACTCACAGGGACTCGGCGACTAACAGGATATACGAGCAGCTCAGACTTCATCCCTGCCGCTGATTCTCTGGAGCGTAAACCCGCCGGTACGTCGCTCGCCTTGCTCCTTCGGTCTCCTTTCATTCAAGTGCATGCGGAGGGATGGGGGCGTTCGTCCCTGGTGGAGGGAAGCAGGGTGGATGGGACAGGTGTAAGAAGCCATGTGCAGGAGAGAGAGAGAGAGAGAGAGGGCGAGCAGCAGGGTTGTTCTCACAGATCTGTGTGCTTTCTTGCAGGTTTAGCTTCGCAACATGGACCTGAGGGTAACAAGCGTCCTCCTCGTCCTCCTGGCCCTGGCTGAGGGAACCCCCGAGAGGTACTACCACAAAGGCAAGACCGCCTACAACGTGAAGAGCCACGGTGAGTCCCCGCCGCCGCCCAAGCTTCGCGCAGACGTCAAAACCTTGGAGGTTTCCAAGACCGTTTGACGTGAGCAAGAAAATATCATGTTAACTCAAAATGTCAAACGCAGTTGCAGCTTCAGGGAGATTTCCCATCTTTTAAAGACAAATATATTTTAACATGTGAGATTTTAAAGTTTTGACAAAAAAGTGCAGAAATCCTTCCTCGGTGGAAAGACTTTGATGTCCCGAGACGAACTCCGTGAAGTTTTCAAGGTTTAGCTTGAATGATAAAACAAAATGTATCGTTTGAATACTTGTCAAACAGAAAATGTCCCTCATGGTGAAACGTTTGGTGGTTTAGTGAAAAGCCAGAGGCGACCTGTCGCGTCGCTTGCAGCTGACCAGTGAAATCAGACTGAAGCCTTTGTGAGGATCGTCTCACCGCAGCCTGACCTGAGGCCCGGCAGGAAGTCCCAGCTGCAGAGTAAAGCTCATCCTCATTTCGCCGATCAATTCAGGGTCCTTATACATCACATAGGAAAACCTAAAAGACAAAGCTTTGATCTTGCTATAGTGTCTGACTCTGCGTTTCATCTCCGAACACGACAACGATTTGTGTTGATGGCGGAAGACGCTCTGATGTGGCGGAACCCGGCGGCGCCACGTAAACGCAGGCGTCGCGCTGCAGCTCCATTCTGACAGATCTCCCAAACAGACGCTTGTCACCACATTTGCAGACGCGCCCTCGCAAAGACCCGCAACGCCATTAAAGCTGAAAAAAACTGCACCGTGCAATTAGAAAGTACGACAGGGTTCAAACAGGCGACGTGAGAAACAAAACCACAAGCACAGTGAGTTTGTTTTCCGCCTCCGACTGAAATACCCTCCAGATGTTGACTTGAGCTGCTGTTGGCAGAAGCAGAGTGTTTACAGGCTCGTGCACCTGAGATCGGTCGGCCGTTCAGGGACGTCACCTTCACTCTGAGGCCGACAAAACGTCCACTCACACTCTGTGGGATCGCGCTCATGGCCTCCAGACAATCCAGCTCTCCTAAAGGAACTGCTGGATTGGTCTCGGCCGGCTCACGTCCGCCGGTTGGCTCGTACCGAGGTCAGGAGGCGTTCTCCTCATCTTAACAGGCCCGGGCACTCACAATACTACCGGGAACAAGATTTATTTTAGCTCGAAAGAACCAGGTGATGACACAAACCTGCAAAGCTTTTTAGCAAAGTCAGCATTTTCTGAACAAAGACGCAGTCAAAGTGTGACTGACAAGTACCAAGCAGAGTAGACTTAACAATTCCAATCCAGTCTATTCCAGGTACTGGCCCTGTTCATCCAGGCCGGGTGACAGGGAGCTCAGGTCTAAACAAGCAGACAGTGAATTAAGGGTGAGGTTTACGCTGCACTAACAAATCCTCATTCACAAATAAAACCAAGAGAGGAAAGAGATGGGAAGATGGGAGAGTGTGGGAGTTCAACAATAGCAAAGCAGAATATGGAGAAAAGCTTTGGCTCTTTGTTATTTCCTCGATATACCACTCCCCCTTGATCTGGTCATACCGAGAGAAGAATAGAATCCACAAAAGACCTCGAAATCAAACCAAAGGCAAAAAAACCCAAAACAACTAACAAATCAGCAGTGTTTCCCTGGAGAGCTCAAATTAAATGGATGAGTCATTACATCCAGTCCAAACACTCCACCTCGTGCTGCGCCACTCCAGTGAGTATGGATGAACCTGCTTGACCTCGCCCAGAAAGCCGCCGTGTGACAGGAAATGCATCAATCCCATGTTGACGACCCGCTGACCACTAAGTGTTGGCGACTCGCTGACCGCTAACTGTACATTCAGTCACCACAGGAAGCTCGGAGATTACAGGGCTGCTGTATGGAGTGGCAACTTGATCGGCAACACACAGGAGCTGGAGAGGTATAGAGCTGGAGAGGTAGAGTGGTATAGAGCAGGAGAGGTACAGTGGTATAGAGCTGGAGAGGTAGAGTGGTATAGAGCAGGAGAGGTAGAGTGGTATAGAGCTGGAGAGGTAGAGCGGTATAGAGCTGGAGAGGTAGAGCGGTATAGAGCTGGAGAGGTAGAGTAGTATAGAGCTGGAGTGGTAGAGTGGTATAGAGCAGGAGAGGTACAGTGGTATAGAGCTGGAGAGGTAGAGTGGTATAGAGCTGGAGAGGTACAGTGGTATAGAGCTGGAGAGGTACAGTGGTATAGAGCTGGAGAGGTACAGTGGTATAGAGCTGGAGAGGTAGAGTGGTATAGAGCAGGAGAGGTACAGTGGTATAGAGCTGGAGAGGTAGAGTGGTATAGAGCAGGAGAGGTACAGTGGTATAGAGCTGGAGTGGTATAGAGCAGGAGAGGTAGAGTGGTATAGAGCTGGAGAGGTAGAGTGGTATAGAACTAGAAAGAAAGAGTGGTATAGAGCTGGAGAGGTAGAGTGGTATAGAGCTAGAAAGAAAGAGTGGTATAGAGTTGGAGAGATGGAGAGGTATAGAGATAGAGAGGTATAGAGATAGAGAGGTAGAGAGCTAGAGAGATAGAGAGGTATAGAGCTAGAGAGTAGAGAGGTATAGAGCTAGAGAGGTAGAGCTGGAGACAAAGAGAGGTATAGAGCTGGAGAGATGGAGAGGTATAGAGCTAGAGAGGTAGAGAGGTATAGAGCTAGAGAGGTAGAGAGGTATAGAGCTAGAGAGGTAGAGCTGGTTGCACTTGGTCAGACATAGGTCTCGTGAGAATATCAACTCAAACTAGAGCTGCTGTGAAAACTTCCCACAGCTGAAAAACTCCTGTGCTTCAAGTCAGACTGCCTGCATACCAACTGCAGTACAACACCGACTGCAGTACAATACCAACTGCAGTACAACACCGACTGCAGTACAACACCGACTGCAGTAGAGTACTGACTGCAGTAGAGTACTGACTGCAGTACAATACCAACTGCAGTAGAATAGCAAAGCTAATCAAGGTGGACTTCAGAGAACTGGGGCGTTGCCACCAGCTGTAGATTTTGAGCTCCAGGAGGAAAAGGTTTTGGCCGCTGGTGATTCTGGTGATCCTGGTGATTCTGGTGATTCAGGACAACAAAGTTCCAAATCGTAGAACCGATGGAGGATCTTTACTCTCCTGACGTGTTTCTATTCTCTATCCTCAAGGTGTTTCAGGACAACCAGGCACACCAGGCCCTCAAGGTGAGCCGGGCCCAATGGGACCACCTGGACCTCCTGGAAACGATGGTGTAGGATACAGTGGACCACAGGGGCCATCAGGACCTCCCGGACCCCCTGGCTACAGTCAGCCTGGTAAGCCTGGTACCCCTGGTGGCCCTGGAAAACCAGGCAACCCTGGTTCCCATGGTGAGAGAGGGGCCACTGGCGCACCAGGAAACATGGGACCCAGAGGGTCACCTGGTTCCCCTGGAACCCCTGGACCTGCTGGATTGTCCTCTGCTGGAAAGCCTGGACCTGCTGGATTCCCTGGGTCTGCAGGCACAAGAGGAGAGCCTGGTTTGAAGGGACATCCTGGTATTCCCGGTCTTCCCGGCCAAAAAGGAGACAGAGGCATTGGTGTTTCTGGGGCTCAAGGAGCACCTGGCGCAGGTGGACCAATGGGCCCATCTGGTATGCCGGGCAAACCTGGAGTTGGTAAACCTGGTTCCACTGGCTATCCTGGAGAACCTGGCAAGTCTGGCATGCCAGGAAGAGATGGTGCTCCTGGACCAATGGGTCAGCAGGGGCCAAAAGGTCACACCGGTGCCCCAGGCATTGGTTCAACAGGAAAGCCAGGTCAAAGTGGTTCCCCAGGTATGCCTGGACCTATGGGGCCAAAAGGTCATCAGGGTTCTGCTGGTCAGCCAGGCTCCCCTGGCATGCCAGGTGTTGGCAAACCAGGTGAATCAGGACTCCCAGGAAACAGAGGATCACCTGGTACTCCAGGAACCACTGGTCAGAAAGGAGAGCCAGGCCCAACTGGATTTACTGGTATGCCAGGTTCTCCTGGTGCTGTTGGCTCAGCTGGCCCACAAGGTGCAAGAGGATTCCAAGGTGCGCCAGGCCAACCTGGATCCAAAGGTGACGATGGTGCGGCAGGTGCACCAGGCCAAAGAGGAATGAAGGGTGATCAGGGAGCTCAGGGTTTCTCTGGAAAACCAGGTAGCCCTGGACCAGTTGGTCCTCCAGGAATGCAAGGTCATGATGGCGCTCCAGGTCCAAAGGGGTCTCAAGGTCATACAGGTGCTCCAGGAATGCCTGGTTCAAATGGTGCCTCAGGACCAAAAGGACACACAGGACCTGGAGGAGCACCAGGTAAAGCTGGTGAGGACGGAAGACCAGGACCAATGGGACCAACTGGAGCTTCAGGTCCTGCAGGTGCCCCCGGGCTCAAAGGTCACCCAGGTATTCCAGGCACCCCTGGTCCTGCTGGCCTGACATCTAAGGGCATCTCTGGCCCCGAGGGTCCTCCTGGAAATCCCGGCCCAAGAGGTCATGACGGTCTCCCAGGTCCCGCTGGTCCTCCAGGTGCCCCTGGTCCACCAGGAGAGATCATCTACGCCCATGAGAAGAGCATGCCCATCAAGTCCCACGAGGTCGTGATGTCTCACGAGATGATGAAGGCCCCCATGTCTGCGTTCAGCGCCGTGCTGACCCAGGCCTACCCTCCGGCCGCCGCCCCCATCGCCTTCAACCACGTCCTGTACAACGGCGAGCATCACTACGACTCGCACACCGGCGTCTTCGGCTGCCAGGTGCCAGGCCTCTACTACTTCAGCTACCACGTGCACGTCAACGGCGCCAACGCCCTGGTGGCCCTCTACAAGAACGACGAGCCCGTCCTCTTCTCCTACGACGAGTACAACAAGGGCTTCCTGGACCAGATGACCGGCAGCACCGTCCTCATGCTGAACCCGGGCGACAGAGTCTACGTCCAGGTTCCCGATGAGGAGAGCAACGGGATCTTCGCTGCAGATAATGTCCACTGCTCCTTCTCTGGGTTCCTGATCGCCTCAACGTGATTTCGTAACATCAGAATAAAACCTTAAAACCTTACCGCACGTTGAAATCATTGAATCTGCCAATTTCACAAAAAGAGATTGTGATTTAAGAAAATATGAGGTTTTAAGTTTTATAACTGTCGCGGTCAGTTCTTCAGAGGTCTTCAGTTTGTGATGGAGGTAAAAATGCTGACTTTATATCTTATGGCTGAATCTGATCCCTTTTCCTACATTCACCGTGTTCGTGCCTTTGCAACTTACAAAGCCTGGAGCAAATATGTGCAAATCCGGAGTGGTGCTCTCAAGTGCCTGTAACATTTACAGCACTTCTTTTATTTGTTTGTTTTTACTGATGTACATTGCTTAAGGGGTTTACTGTAAAACGCATTCAGCAATTATAGTCCGTTAAAATCAATGCATTCTCACACTGTGACCAGCAATGGAGAAGAACGACATCGGCATTTTGTTTCAAACTATGTCCCCTTTGATGTTTTAAGTTATGTACCACTTACTGAACCAAACACAGAATAAAAGTTCTCCTTTGAAAAAGAAAAAAAAAAAAAGACTCTGTTGTGTCGTCTGTTAAAATCACAAGCCAGGAAGTTCGTACCTTTGAATGCAGATGTGTTGTAGTTGTGGTCGATCGCAGCCAGCATGTCTTTCCAAAAGTCAGAATTCACTTCGTTTCCTCGCTGTTCACAAAGGAAAAACACAGGAAAAGGCTTGTTTTCCGGAGGTTCTTCCTCTACGAGTACAACACCAAAGACCTGACGGAAACTCGCCTTGTGCAGCATGTCCACGACTCGGCCGCACAGCAGGGCGCCGGGCAGGTCGAAGTAGTTGTCATAGTAGTAATACTTTGCTGCACAGACCAACAGGAAGTATCAGCGCCTGAACAAAGACCCAGCTCGTGTCCAGGTGGCGAACTTCCTACCAGATCTGGTGAAGGAGGTGTTGAGGCTGTCGAAGTGCTTCCACTCCCGCGTCGGTCCGTAGTGCTTGACCATCTCCTGGGCGCTCAGGTCGTTGGTCCCATGAGTGGCTCTGATGGAACCACAGAACAAGACGTCAGTGTGTGACTTACACCCGGGACGGCGGGGGGGGGGACGCCACGAGACCCACAGCGTACCGCAAGACGGTTCCATCCTCGGCCAGCTTCACCAGGTTCCCGTCCTCCAGATCCACCACCAGACCTTTGAAGCTGCACAGTCAAAGAACCACAAGGAAACTTTTAGAATGGAAACCAAAAAAAAACGTAAATGCTTGTTTACTATTTCACCAAAGTTTACGGAAATATAATGACATACATTTGTGTCCGTTGAGCCACCAGCCTGTGTTTGGAACTATCTCCAGTCAATTCCAGTGGGGATCAAACAGTACACTGACTGCAAATACTCACATTACTGTAATCAAGCAGTACTTTTAACAGTGTTTCCTCTAGGAGTTTTTTCAGCAGCTAAAATAAAAAAAAATACAATAAAAATAGGCCTTAAATGGTGCATTCTAATGCATTGTGTACTACTAAATACTACACTGTGGACTACTAAATACTACATGCGAGATGACTGCTAAATACTACATTGTGTACTACTAAATACTACACTGTGGACTACTAAATACTACATGCGAGATGACTGCTAAATACTACATTGTGTACTACTAAATACTACACTGTGAAATGTGCTAAAATGTAGGACCAGGTGATATTGAACGATATAAACACCAAATGTGTTGTGGTAGAAACAAAGTTATTTAAAAGCACATAACTGGACCGATATAAAGATGTATACAATATTTATACATATATACACTTGTATACAATGCATAAAAAGATATATACTAAACAAAATGTGACTTCAGGGACCACATACAGTCCAGGTTCATGAGTGGCCAGACCGGTAAAATACTGTTATAATAACCTTTGACTTGACACTTGAAAGTTTTTCTTTGTTGTGGTAGTACACAGTGTACGTGATAAAACCGTCAATAATTTTGCGAGATCAAAGAGTTAGTACTGAAAATGACTACAATCTCAACATAAAGTCAATTTTAATGAAACGTTCTGGTGAAAATACAGTGAAATGTACAAAACCCTCAGATAAATCCTCTATAAGCAGGTGGTTCGGTGTTTTGCGTCTCTGTGTTTGTCAACAGTACTTTCCAGTACAATTCAGGACAAAACCTTTTAAACTGCACGCTAATAGTCGATATTGATTCCTGCTCACAGTTAATCTGAAAAAGACGAGGAAAGGTTTGGTCAGAGATGGAAACTAGCCAGTTTAAATAGAACGTCTGCTAACACACATTTTTTCATTCATTTCATTTTATTACAATTGTGCATGATGTTTCACATATATTGTATATATCTAATATCGCATAAGAGATAACTTGTATTAGAAAGTGGACATGGAAAGATTTATTTGTTATTAGAAGATTTATTATTGTTTGTGTTTCTATAGAAGCAGAACAGCTTCAACATAGTGAAACTGGAATTAATTCAGTGGTTCTCAATTATTTTCTGTCACGCCCCCCCTAGAGGACAGAATTTTTTTCAGGGCCCCCCCCCCCGAATTGTACTACCATTGAGAACTTGATAATATTTATTTATTGATCTGTATAAACCATGTATGAGTTGCTGCACCAGCATTCTACATACAATCGCCTGATTATCAAAATAAATGTCTATGGTGTGAGGGTTTATGCACCTTGCGATGTGGTGGACAACTTTGTAAGAGGCTAACAGGCTTTTTTGTTTACTGATGCCTCGCTGACACAATGAGCGGCTTGTTGGCGATACTCATGGAGTTTACGATGAAACAACTCCAGTGGCTTACTGACATAACTGGGGTGTATGGTCTCCAGGTGTATGGTGTATGGTCTCCAGTATGGGGTTATATTTGTGCCAAAATTCTGAGCGAGCGATGGGAAAATTTGAGCGCAAAAAAATTTATTGTGCAAGCACACTAATAACATTTTGAGGAAATATTTAAATTGCGCAAAGACAAACTTGAGATTGCACGCTCAAAAATCATTTCTGCGCTCAGATTCTTCCTCTGCGTGCTCAATCTCTCTCTCTCTCTCGCGCTCAACCTCTCTCTCTCGCGCTCAACCTCTCTCTCTCTCGCTCGCTCAAATCTCTCCATGTCCGCGCTCAAGCCCTGCTGTGCGCTCGCTCAAAATGTCCAAAGCCCAAATGTGACAGACACGGTTGTCCACCAATCACAGAAATTTGGGGCGGGCGTTGAATTCTGATTGGTTGCTTCGGTTTCTGGAAGTGCCTCATAACCGACGAAGAAGAAGAGGGAAAAACAAACTGCGAAGGAAAACAGAAATAAGGGAAACTAAAGATAATGATCCTGGATTACAACATGTTTTCCCTCGCAGTTTGTTTTTCCCTCTTCTTCTTCTTTTTCTTCTTTGTTGGTTATGAGGCACTTCCAAAATCCGAAGTAACCAATCAGAGTTCAACACCCGCCCCAAATTTCTGTGATTGGTGGACAACTGTGTCTGTCACATTTGGGCTTTGGACATTTTGAGCGAGCGCACAGCAGAACTTGAGCGGACGTGGAGAGATTTGAGTGAGAGAGAGAGAGAGAGGTTGAGCGCGAGAGAGAGAGAGGTTGAGCGCGAGAGAGAGAGAGGTTGAGCGCGAGAGAGAGAGAGGTTGAGCGCGAGAGAGAGAGAGAGATTGAGCACGCAGAGGAAGAATCTGAGCGCAGAAATGATTTTTGAGCGCAATCTCAAGTTTGTCTTTGCGCAATTTAAATATTTCCTCAAAATGTTATTAGTGTGCTTGCACAATTAATTTTTTTGCGCTCAAATTTTCCCATCGCTCGCTCAGAATTTTGGCACAAATATAACCCCATACTCCAGGTGTATGGTGTATGGTCTCCAGGTGTGTGGTGTATGGTCTCCAGGTGAATGGTGTCTGGTCTCCAGGTGTATGGTGTCTGGTCTCCAGGTGCATGGTGTATGGTCTCCAGGTGCATGGTGTATGGTCTCCAGGTGTATGGTGTATGGTCTCCAGGTGCATAGTGTATGGTCTCCAGGTGTATGGTGTCTGGTCTCCAGGTGTATGGTGTCTGGTCTCCAGGTGCATAGTGTATGGTCTCCAGGTGTATGGTGTCTGGTCTCCAGGTGTATGGTGTCTGGTCTCCAGGTGCATAGTGTATGGTCTCCAGGTGTATGGTGTATGGTCTCCAGGTGCATAGTGTATGGTCTCCTGGTGTATGGTGTCTGGTCTCCAGGTGCATGGTGTCTGGTCTCCAGGTGCATAGTGTATGGTCTCCAGGTGTATGGTGTATGGTCTCCAGGTGTGTGGTGTATGGTCTCCAGGTGAATGGTGTCTGGTCTCCAGGTGTATGGTGTCTGGTCTCCAGGTGCATAGTGTATGGTCTCCAGGTGTATGGTGTCTGGTCTCCAGGTGTATGGTGTATGGTCTCCAGGTGTGTGGTGTATGGTCTCCAGGTGTATGGTGTATGGTCTCCAGGTGTATGGTGTCTGGTCTCCAGGTGTGTGGTGTATGGTCTCCAGGTGTATGGTGTATGGTCTCCAGGTGTATGGTGTCTGGTCTCCAGGTGTATGGTGTATGGTCTCCAGGTGTGTGGTGTATGGTCTCCAGGTGTATGGTGTATGGTCTCCAGGTGTATGGTGTCTGGTCTCCAGGTGTATGGTGTCTGGTCTCCAGGTGTATGGTGTATGGTCTCCAGGTGTATGGTGTCTGGTCTCCAGGTGTATGGTGTATGGTCTCCAGGTGTATGGTGTATGGTCTCCAGGTGTATGGTGTTTGGTCTCCAGGTGTATGGTGTATGGCCTCCAGGTGTATGGTGTATGGTCTCCAGGTGTATGGTGTATGGTCTCCAGGTGTCGTCTTCATTTATTTGGTTTCATGCTCCGCTGCCAGAGTTTTTAGGCATAAAACACAAACGGGTGTTTCCTGGTTTCCGCCGTGTTCACGGTAAACCCAAGGGCGACGTAGCATCGTCATACCTCCTGCTCTTACTAGCTTTATGTTTACTCTCACCTGTTTTCTTTTCCTCTGACGCCTCATCCTTTCTTCTTTTCACTCCTGTCAGAAACTTCTCCACCTCTCCTCCTCCTCCTCCGCCAGCTCTGTACACCGGTGTTCATGTGTAGTACTTCTTCTTCTCTACTGGCTGAACAGGCAGCCTGTTGATTAGTTTGAGCACTGCTGCCACCTAGTGGCTGGAGGCCCTTTTTTTATTGTTCAAGCATGAATAAAGACACTAATACTGAAAGTCGTGCCCCCCTCACGCCCCCCCTGACACCCCACCACGCCCCCTCAGGGGGGCGCGCCCCACCATTTGAGAAGCACTGAGTTAACTGGTAAAGTTTAACTGGTAAAGTTTAACTGGTAACGTTTAGCTGGTAAAGTTTAACTGGAAATGTTTAACTGGTAATGTTTAACTGGAACGTTTAGCTGGTAATGTTTAACTGGTAATGTTTAACTGGTAATGTTTAACTGGTAACGTTTAGCTGGTAAAGTTTAACTGGAAATGTTTAACTGGTAATGTTTAACTGGAACGTTTAGCTGGTAATGTTTAACTGGTAATGTTTAACTGGTAATGTTTAACTGGAAATGTTTAACTGGTAATGTTTAACTGGAACGTTTAGCTGGTAAAGTTTAACTGGAAATGTTTAACTGGAAATGTTTAACTGGTAACGTTTAACTGGTAACGTTTAACTGGTAATGTTTAACTGGTAATGTTTAACTGGTAACGTTTAGCTGGTAAAGTTTAACTGGAAATGTTTAACTGGTAGCGTTTAACTGGTAAAGTTTAACTGGAAATGTTTAACTGGTAACGTTTAACTGGTAACGTTTAACTGGTAACGTTTAACTGGTAATGTTTAACTGGTAACGTTTACCTGGTAATGTTTAACTGTTAACGTTTAACTGGTAAAGTTTAACTGGTAACGTTTAACTGGTAAAGGATCAAGAGCAGGAAGTTCTTTATTGTGCTTTTTACTTCATCGTCTGGATGAAAACACACTGCTCACCTTTCCACTGTGTAGACACTGGTACTACCCAGTACTCCATGTAGATACTGGTACTACCCAGGACTCTATTTAGATACTGGTACTACCCAGTACTCCATGTAGATACTGGTACTACCCAGGACTCTATGTAGATACTGGTACTCCTCAGTACTCTATGTAGATGCTGGTACTACCCAGTACTCTATGTAGATGCTGGTACTACTCAGTACTCTATGTAGATACTGGTACTCCTCAGTACTCTTAAAGTTCCTCTATGTAGATACTGGTACTCCTCAGTACTCTATGTAGGTGCTGGTACTACCCAGTACTCTATGTAGATACTGGTACTACTCAGTACTCTATGGAGATATTGGTACTCCTCAGTACTCTATGTAGATACTGGTACTCCTCAGTACTCTATGTAGGTGCTAGTGCTACTCAGTACTCTATGTAGATACTGGTACTCCTCAGTACTCTATGTAGATGCTGGTACTACCCAGTACTCTATGTAGATACTGGTACTACTCAGTACTCTATGGAGATATTGGTACTCCTCAGTACTCTATGTAGATGCTGGTACTCCTCAGTACTCTTAAAGTTCCTCTATGTAGATGCTGGTACTTCTCAGTACTCGATGTAGATACTGGTAGTTGATTGTTTCCAGAGCAGATAGAACTCTGTTTGTCCTCCACTGTTTGTCCTCCACTGTGTTTGTCCTCCACTGTTTGTCCTCCACTGTTTGTCCTCCACTGTGTTTGTCCTCCACTGTTTGTCCTCCACTGTTTGTCCTCCACTGTGTTTGTCCTCCAATGTTTGTCCTCCACTGTGTTTGTCCTCCACTGTGTTTGTCCTCCACTGTGTTTGTCCTCCACTGTTTGTCCTCCACTGTGTTTGTCCTCCACTGTGTTTGTCCTCCACTGTGTTTGTCCTCCACTGTTTGTCCTCCACTGTGTTTGTCAGCTACTGCAAATACTTCAGACAAAACGTGGAGGGGCGGAGAAGTGAGAGTGGGCGGAGCATAATAAGGTGAAAACAAACCTGGACAGAATCCAGAGAGCACATCGGATTTTCATCAACAAACCTCTGGAGAGTAGAAACGCCGCGCTGCCGTGAAAGATCTGAAAATATTCACTATTCCTTCACGTACGTCTGCGGCACGACAAAGAAAAACCTTAGCGTTTAAATTTAAAGGTTTTTGTGGCATTATTTTAGCGGGCCCGGCCACTGAAGGTGAAAATATAAGTACTTCAACTTGTTTTTTTTTCCTGAAAGGCTCCAATACTCGTCCATGAGAAACGACAACCCGGCTCACCAGAAGTCCCAGGTAGCCGGCGTGAGGCTCAGCAGGTCCTTGTCGTAGCCTTTGTGCTCCACCAGGTAGCGGGCGAAGCTCTCGTAGATCAGCTGCAAGGAGGACGCCAGAGGTTACTGCACAACCCTACAATATGGACAATACCACCGTTCATCCATCCATCCATCCATTCATTCATTCATTCATTCATTCACAAAAGAGAGACACGACCTGCAGCCACATGTGGCTCTTCAGCCGCTCTGTAGCGGCTCCATGGAGCTTCCAGAAAGTGTCAGACGCTGTGAGCATTTGGGATTTTTTTTCCACTTTCAAAAATGGTCTGATCTGCAGGATTAAAACGGCTAAAATGGCTAAAAAGAGACTTAAAAACTTCAAACATATGAAAAATAAACAAATAAATCATATTAATAATACGGTAAAAACAGTCAAACTTGATTCAGTTTTCTTTTCCGGAAAAGGACAAAAAAGAAGAAGAAAAAAGGGAAAAGGGGAAAAAGGAAAGAAACATAAAAAGGGGAAATGGAAAAAAAAAGGTGAAAAATAAAAAGAAAATTGCTGAAGAAGCGAAAAGTGCTGAAACAAAAAGGAAACATGGAGCGGCTAGAAACACCTGGAGCAACGAAAATACATTCAAGATTCGGAAAAATCCGTCAGAAAAATTCCTCCAAACAGCTAAAAAAATTAAATGTCATGAAATATATTTGTATTCATGAATACAATATTTTGGAATGTCGAGCAACCGTCGGTGTTTCCTTCATTTGATGATTTACTTTTTTTTTTTGGTGGAAAAACTTTTGGTAACAAAGGTTTTAAATCCTCTTATTTTACTCCTAAACATCATTATATTGTGCTTTTCTAACGCAGGTTACAGCTACGCTCCGGAAAAAGTGCCGCTGTTGAAAAAGATACTAGAGTAAATCTACTGGCATTAGTTACTTTATGTTACTGTGTGTGTGTGTGTGTGTGTGTGTGTGTGTGTGTGTGTGTGTGTGTGTGTGTGTGTGTGTGTGTGTGTGTGTGTGTGTGTGTGTGTGTGCTTGCTCGTTTTGACATGATTGAAATAGATAATGAAAAAAATGACATTACGGAACATCCATAAAGTTTTTCATTGAGTTATCAGAATGAATCGTGATTACTGGTTTTCTCTGTGGGCTTGCAGAGCAGGAAGGTGTGAAACTGTCACCGGATTCAACAAGAGTCTCTAAAGTGAAACAAGTGAATAATAAAACAAACAATGTTTCCAAACAGGAACATATAAATAGACGGAGTAATAAAACAAAGCTACAGTGAGAAGGAATGGCTGTGGAAACACTATTTACACCCTGGGGGAGTGGAGCTCGGGTCAG
>NC_137667.1:20660689-20693189 GCF_963422515.1 Blennius ocellaris | reverse complement strand
TGTGAACCCGACCGCCGGCCCCCCGGGGCCCCCGGGGCCCCAGCCGCCCCCCGCCGGGCTCCTCGTGGAGGTCTACGTGGCCCAGTACGACTACTCGGCCCGGACCAAGCAGGACCTGAGCTTCAACGCCGGGGACCAGCTGGTGGCCCTGGACAAGAGCGCCGGGGAGTGGTGGCTGGCCCGGGCCCTGAGCGGGGTGTCGGCCTCCCAGCAGGGATACATCCCCGCCAACTACGTGGCCCCGGTGGAGAGTCTGGACGCTCAACCGTGAGTACAATCCTCAGTCCCGGGGGACCCGGGGCCAGGACACTCTGTCGTGGCTCTATGGTTCCCCTCTGTGTCGTGGCTCTGTGGTCCCTGTGTAGTGGCTCTGTGGCCCCTCTGTCATGGCTCTATGGCTCCTCTGTAGTGGCTCTGTGGCCCCTGTGTAGTGGCTCTGTGGCCCCTCTGTCATGGCTCTGTGGCCCCTGTGTAGTGGCTCTGTGGCCCCTGTGTAGTGGCTCTGTGGCCCCTGTGTAGTGGCTCTATGGCCCCTGTGTAGCGGCTCAACGGTTCCCCTGTGTAGCGGCTCAACGGTTCCCCTGTGTAGTGGCTCTATGGCCCCTGTGTCGTGGCTCTATGGCTCCTCTGTAGTGGCTCTGTGGCCCCTGTGTAGTGGCTCTGTGGCTCCTCTGTAGTGGCTCTGTGGCCCCTGTGTAGTGGCTCTATGGCCCCTGTGTAGCGGCTCAACGGTTCCCCTGTGTAGTGGCTCTATGGCCCCTGTGTCGTAGCACTATGGCCCCTGTGTCGTGGCTCTATGGTTCCCCTGTGTAGTGGCTCTATGGCTCCTGTAGTGGCTCTCTGGTTCCCCTGTGTCGTGGCTCTGTGGCCCCTGTGTCGTGGCTCTATTTTTCCCCCCTGTAGTGGCTCTATGGTTCCCCTGTGTCATGGCTCTATGGTTCCCCTGTGTAGTGGCTCTATGTTTCCCCCCTGTCGTGGCTCTATGGTTCCCCTCTGTGTCGTGGCTCTGTGGCCCCTCTGTCATGGCTCTATGGCTCCTCTGTAGTGGCTCTATGGCCCCTGTGTCGTGGCTCTATGGCTCCTGTAGTGGCTCTCTGGTTCCCCTGTGTCGTGGCTCTATGGCTCCTCTGTAGTGGCTCTCTGGTTCCCCTCTGTAGTGGCTCTATGGCCCCTGTGTAGTGGCTCTATGGCTCCTGTAGTGGCTCTATGCAGTTTAAAGAATCCAGAACATGCACCACATCTTTCTGTCGCCTCACTTCTTTCTACTGAGTTCCTGAACCAATGATCCTCAAACACTGTGACAATCAACAGAACGTGGAATTAACGTGAACATCACGGAAATGTTTCACTCAAACTAAATACAGGATTTAAAATGTCCACTGTTTGTTTTAGACCAGAGACTTGGTTTGTTGTTTAACAGCATCGTCCAGCTCCACGGTTCCTCCAGGAGTTAGTGGGAAGTGGGAAGCCTCCCAGTGTGAAGTGGGAAGCCTCCCAGTGTGAAGTGGGAAGCCTCCCAGTGTGAAGTGGGAAGCCTCCCAGTGTGAAGTGGGAAGCCTCCCAGTGTGAAGTGGGAAACCTCCCAGTGTGAAGGGGGAACAGTGGAGCTGTAATGGCTTTAAACTCACCATATTTTCACTCACAGATGTAAATTGCGACGTTTTCTTCTCATCTCACCAGGACAATGTTAAGAATGTAAACCTTCTTGCATCCGTATTTGTTATTTTGATAAAATTACAATTTTCACTTTGTTATCACACAGTGATTGTCATCAACTGAATAATCTGTGGCGGGAGAAAGAGGAAGCGACAGGAATTTCTCTGTTTTGCCAATAAACACGCCAATAAAGTTGACCTTTGTAACTATGAAGCTTTATAGCGATTATATGATTAAATGGGTTATTAGTTATGTGTAAACTGGACGGCTGTAGAGCGTCCCGGAGCCAGGCGGCTGTAGAGAGAGCAGTTAATGATTGACGCCATGCAGGTTAATGATTCTCACCAACACAATTTGAGGAGGTTTCCTGGGCGCCGTCCTCCACAGCTCACTCAAACTGGTTCTTCAACAAGCGTCACTGCAGCACCGACTTATTCCAGTATCTTAAGAAAACACGTCCCGTGTTTACGGACGTCCGCCGGAGGAATCTGGTGAATTGGCGGCGCGTTCTGGAAACACGCCTGGTGCTTGGAGCTGCTTTGTTCACAAGAACCCGAGACGCCCAGTTACTATTTAGAAATCGACTGAATGAATGTAAATGACCAAACTAAACGGCCTCCTGTCGGATCAATAAAGTTATTTGAAGTGACCCGAGGGTCATCCAGAGAAATTAGCCGTGGCTTCATGACCAGGAACCCTCCAGTGTGTGGATCACGAGGTGTGTGAGGCGGGATTCTTTCTGCTTTGACCAAGGAGGAGGAATCTTTGATTCAGAAATAATGAAGGAAGTGGAGAATTCCAGCTTTGATATCGGAGGACCTCCGGGTAAAGCCGCTTCTGGGATTCCGTCACGGTGCAAAGCATCATGGGATTGATCCACTGACATTATCAAGTCACGTCTTGGTACATATATACCGGCTCAAGCATTTCAACCAGTGTTCGTCTAAACGAGCCGATCTGATCCTTTCTTTGAAAACAATTCAACCTGGTTGACAAGCGAGTGAGGATGTAAATACAGCTGCTCAGTGGCTCCGCCTCCAGCGGCCTGCAGCTGGAGCTGCCTCATAGTTTCACCCATTCGCAAACCTGATTGACCAGCTGGGCTCACCAACACACACACACACACGCACACGCACAATGGTTGAAAGAGCTTTTAATCGCCGGTGAGAATATTTAGTAACATGGACGTCTTCGTGTCGTTTGTTTCGTATGTTTTGTTCGCTCAGTTCACGTCACTTCCTCATTGATCCGTTTAACCTGATTTTGTACTTAAGAGATGAAAAACGGTGGAGTCTTATATTCCGACATTAAATTAGTGAAATATCCTGAAATAACACCCTGCAGTGCCAAATAAATCCAACATGGAGGATCAAAGACCACCAGTGCTCCAATGTTCTTTCATCTGACGGCTTCAAAACTGATTTTGACTTGATCCATGTTAACATTGACTCAATGCATTTCACTGCACATTATACTATGTATAACTGATGTGTGTGATAAATACAAAGTACTTGACTCGAGTGTCCAACATGACAAAACTTCAGTAGCTTAAGAAAATATATTGGTTTGAATCTCATTATTCAATGAAACTCGACGAAAGGCATCGCCGTAAATAATCCTCCAGGTTTGTAAAAGACGAACTAGCGATTCTCAACAAGTTTTGTTTTATTGATTATCGAGCTCATCTTTTCTTCTGAAAAATACAGGAAAAAAAATATTTCAAGTAGAATTTACTCCACGTGTTTGAGAAGTAAAAAAGAAGCTAAAATCTCTCCAGACATGCTCTTCGATGTCGACTTGTAATTTAACACCAGCCTCATTGGGTTGTCATAGGTCAATAAATAAATACATGGAAAGCTACGAGAAAAGAGTCAAATTTTTGTTTTTTTTATCCATTTAAATGAACATCTTCTGACCATATATATATGAAGAAAAATCTTCACCGTGGAACAAAAGAACTGGCTGAGAACCTCTACATGTGATGGATCCACCAGTGGGAACCTGGAAAAGGTCGCTGACGGTATCGAGTCCCTTGTTCCCACGACGCAGGCCATTGTTGGTACCGATGGTATTGAACGGAGGGTTTAAAGTCCCAGTGAAATGAGAATTCCACCTCCAAAACACTCTGGTGTCGCTTCTAGAACGTTTTCCTGCTAACTGGCTGAAGGTAAAATGTTAAAACACGGCAATCTGCGAGAAAATAGCCGATAAACAGCGCTATTTCCTCTGCTGGGCGGAGCTTCTGACAATAACAGAGTGACATCACGAGTTGTGCACACGCCCAAGTTGTGTTTACATTATGGAGGATCAGAGTTTTGACCACGAAGAGGCTGAATTGAACCATATTTCATCATCATGGTCATTTCAAAGCCAGTGATTGATGAAGAAGACACAGAAGGTGGTTCTGCCATCGGTGACCCCGTCTGGAACATGTTTGAGGAAGCAGAAGACGCTTCGTCCTCGTCTCCTCGCCTCAGCAGCCGCCACTTTTCACCTTTGAGGCTTTGAGGCTCCTGACTTTTGGCAGAACGACCGGCTTCCTGGATCCAACACGTCCAAGAGCTAGAAGACTGTGGAATCACCGGAGATGAGTCCAGGTGTTACTTGATCGTTTACTAGCTGCCCGAGCTAGCGGCTCCCGCTAGCCACTAGTGGCGTGAGCTAGCCTCTCCAGCCGCCCGTGCTCCTTTTCTCCTCTCTGGTCTCTTCCAGGCTCAATCTTTCGTCAAGGCTCATAAAACGCCGACTATAACTTCAAAACACTGTAAAAACTTGGATATTTAAGAGGAAACAAGCCGATATAAACACAATAGATCGAGATCTGCACAACTCGTGATGTCACGCCCACGAAGAAGGATTCCCCCGACTTCCTCGGCTGGAGATTCAAAATTCAAATAACTTTGTTATGCAACAACAGTGGAGGGGCAGAGTCGGAGGAACCTTACAAGTAGAACCCAACTATCGTTTTTTGCAAAGTAGTGTTTTACAGTTCACTGGGACTTTAAGGAAGTTACTTTGGACTCGAGAGGAAGAATAGCAGAAGTTATCAAACCTGGTCTCTTGTCGGGTAAAGATTTCATATTAATGCTGTTCCAGAGCAGAGACTTTGATCTGCACACCGTCGTGTGGGAACAATTAACCGATTTGCTCCAACTGGTAAAATCTGAACGAATCAAGTTCTTTGATCTTAGGTTAATGAATTAAATGTAGTTCAAGTTCGTCCAACTGATTTCTTCCCTCAGTGTGGCTGAAGTCATGTTTGTTTTCCTGCCGGGACTTTCACACGCGGTGAGAGTGAAACTGGAAGTGTCCAGTGAAACTGGACGTGTCCTTGCTTGGCGGGACCAGGTTGGAGCCTCTTGGTGGGTTTAGGCCAGGGGCCTGATGTTCTCTGCTGTGAAGGGCAAGTCAAACTAATGGAGAGGAGCTGCACAGATCAGCACTGTGCTGCTGGGAAGTGGCGATTATCACGATTTCTAAACTAATCTCCCCCCACCAGAATGTCTGAATATTCCAATAATCAGTATTTTGGTCATTTCAGTGTCGCTCAGCTTGAGATTTTCGATGAAAACACGTCCGCTGTCGCTCATTAAGGTGTGTTGACAGTTAAATATGTCAGAGCTCAGTCTCACCGGGTCAAATCCTCACAGGCTCTACTGGATTTAATCTTTGATCTACACCCACTGCTCTAAATAACTTCACCTGAATTGTGAAGAAGGTAAAATTCAAATTATGAATTCGATTCAAAAGTGAAACAGTTTTTTCTGAATTCGATTCTGATTCCAGTTCTGCTTGTCGATTCCGGTTCCTAACGATTCCTTACTTCGATTCCAAAATAGTGACAAAATAGGTCAATTGTGTATTTAACAAAACTACCTTTATTCCTTTATGTTTGAAGAATCTGGTAAAGAAAAATAAAATCCTGTCTGAGCAGCATTAGTGCTAAAATACTGAAGTGCATTTTATTCACAGCAAATAAACATCAAGAATTAAAGTGCATTTAGTATATAACAGCTGCTTACAATCAGGAGATATCCCTGAGAAATAAACTGAAATAAAGATTATGGGTACTATAATAGCTGCTCGATTGTGGGAAAAAATCATAATCACAATTATTTTGGGCAAGATTGAAATCACGATTATTTACACGATTACATGTTTGAATTAGGAACAGCATTTATTGAACATGTTAAAAGACTTTCCTGTTAAATATCTAAAAATGTCTTGTAATGTAGTTGTAAAAAAACAAACTGTTGTACTGCACTCAATCTTTTGAAAAGAAGAAATAAATAAAATACAATAACGGCTCGATGTACTTCAATAAATAAGTCCAACATAAATACTTCCATAAATTGGTACAAAATAAAATTAAGCCGCCCCACAGGAACTGGGTGAATTATGATCTTAACTAATCACCACAAGGGGGAACTTTATTTTGTAGAGAGGAATTCTGGTGTTACACTCATGTTGGAGAGAGAAAAGAAAGAAGTTCCTCATGAGTGTGGTTGAATGGAGGATAAAGTTTCCTTGCCTTTCCATCGTCAAAACTACACTTCTGGTACTATCATAGAGGATATATCACCTGGAGCTCCAGGACAGACGGGGAGGCTTGGTTCAGTTCTATAAGTTGGAGGGTAAATCAGTGGAATCCTCGGAGAACTGCCACGATGGTTCCGTCGGTCTCCATCAGTCTGTCAGTCTCTGTCAGTCTCCATCAGTCTCCATCGGTCTCCGTCAGTCTCCATCAGTCTGTCAGTCTCAGTCAGTCTCCGTCAGTCTCCGTTAGTCTCCGTCGGTCTCCATTAGTCTCCGTCGGTTTGTCAGTCTGTCAGTCTCCGTCGGTCTCCGTCAGTCCGTCAGTCTGTCGGTCTTCATCAGTCTCCGTCACTCTGTCAGTATCCGTCGGTCTCCGTCAGTCTGTCAGTCTTCGTCAGTCTCCGTCGGTCTCCGTCAGTC
The DNA here is from genome assembly GCF_963422515.1 of Blennius ocellaris. Lineage (NCBI taxonomy): Eukaryota > Metazoa > Chordata > Actinopteri > Blenniiformes > Blenniidae > Blennius > Blennius ocellaris. The sequence continues at coordinate 20,686,577 of NC_137667.1, read as the reverse complement.
TGTCAGTCTCCGTCGGTCTCTGTCAGTCTGTCAGTCTCCGTCGGTCTCCATCAGTCTGTCAGTCTCCGTCGGTCTCCATCAGTCTCCGTCGGTCTCCATCAGTCTGTCAGTCTCCGTCGTCTCCGTCAGTCTGTCGGTCTTCGTCAGTCTGTCGGTCTCCGTCAGTCTGTCAGTCTCCGTCGGTCTCCATCAGTCTGTCAGTCTCCGTCGGTCTCCATCAGTCTGTCAGTCTCCGTCGGTCTCCGTCGGTCTCCATCAGTCTGTCAGTCTCCGTCGGTCTCCATCAGTCTGTCAGTCTCCGTCTGTCTCCGTCAGTCTCCGTCGGTCTCTGTCGGTCTCCGTCAGTCTGTCAGTCTCCGTCGGTCTCCATCAGTCTCCGTCGGTCTCCATCAGTCTCCGTCAGTCTGTCAGTCTCCGTCGGTCTCCATCAGTCTCCGTCGGTCTCCATCAGTCTCCATCAGTCTCCGTCGGTCTCCGTCAGTCTGTCAGTCTCTGTCGGTCTCTGTCGGTCTCTGTCAGTCTCTGTCGGTCTCTGTCGGTCTCTGTCGGTCTCTGTCGGTCTCTGTCGGTCTCTGTCGGTCTCTGTCGGTCTCTGTCGGTCTCCGTCGGTCTCCGTCGGTCTCCGTCGGTCTCCGTCAGTCTCCATCAGTCTCCGTCAGTCTCTGTCGGTCTCCGTGGGTGGTTTGAGAAGCTGCCCCGTGTTGGTCTGCGTGGTGGCCTGAACAGTTGCAGGGCGTCTGAACCCTCTGTTGGGTTCACATTTTCTCTGATTTCCTTCTTCAAGTGAGACTTTGACAGCGAGTCTTGTTTTGGGAGCTTTGCTTGTGTCCTGGAGACGTCGTCTTTGTCCCCGATAGCCACACGGTCGACCAGTCGGCGGCCGGTTCCAACGCTTCACGTCCCGGCGTTGGCTACGAACACACAGAAGTTGTATGAATAGATGAAGTCGGTGTCTCAGGCTCCCAGAGCTTCCCAGACATTTGTCCTGTGTTTCCTTCCGGTGGAGAACCAGCTTGGTCCAACCACAGTTGTCTCCACGACAAACGTTTGTCCTGATGTATTGTTGGATCCGACATGGCTACCTTGTCATTGGCAGATGGTTTTTCTCGGAGACCAGACGTCTGGAATCAGAGAGACTGCTGATGGCCGAAGAGAACCAGCAGGGAGCCTTCCTCATCAGAAAGAGTGAAAGTCAAGCCGGAGAACTCGCTCTCTCAGGTGAGATCAGACCGGGGAAGCTCGTGGTCCTGGCGGTTCCAGTCTGGACCGAGTCACGAGTCAGGCCTCTCTCACTGCTTCACATACCAAAACGGTAAAAGTTAAACAACTCAAGTCAAAATGCCTACAGGATTTAAAACTACCGCAGTTGAAGACGCCTACAAAAAGATCAAACTGCTTTGATCACCAACAAAGGAAGAAAAAAACTTTAAAAGTAAGTAAAAAAAAAAAAAAAAAAGTAAATGAGGTAAAACCAGAAAACGTCAAAAAGAACAAGACAAACTGCCCAAATGAGTAACGCAGCAAATAAAACTAAGGAATGTCAAAACAGCTAAAGTAACAAAAAAAGGCAATAAGAAGAAGAAAAAAGCCAAACGGCAAAAATGTCTGAATCCATTAAATTTCTCATTTTAAAATTTTTAGTTCTGATACTTTTTATGCCTAAAACACTTTTTTGTTAAATGTATGACAAACTATTATAAGCTGTTATGTTCTTTTTAAAGACTAAACGTGTTTTGTGATGAAGAAAAGTTCTAGTGATCAGATATTCCCTTTTTATTCACATTTTATAGTCACACCTGAATATTATTTAAATGATCAATGTAAATATTGAGATTATTTGGTGCTTTGTTTTCCCAATCAAATAAAAATCAGGTCACTGCAGTATTACTGCGTTCTGCATTTGAAACATCCTACAAACACTAATAATAGTTAATTTTCATAAGATGGACGCGTCTCAGACTGAAAAAAAGTGATTCAATGTGAAAATCTTCTAAATGTGTTCAATAATTTCCTTCCATTACAGTTAAAAACGAAACTTTGCAGAAGTACAAGATTTATGTGCGAGTATAGTTATTACTGATGAAGTGAGTAATCAGATTACATAAATACCTGCTCTTACTGAGTCATGTGTACTTCACACACGGTGTGAGGTCAGTGGGTTAAATCAATATCTCAGCGCTCCCACAGAACACGGCTCAATTCACTGGCGACAGACGGAGTTCTTCTGATTCGCTTCACATGATTTCACCACGTCACAAGATCACTTTGCTCTCTGTGTTTGGAACTCCACTTCCACAGGACCGGGCAGCCAATAAGAATTAAAGCTACTAACTGAATGTAAAGAGCAAAGTGCAGGAGCAATGGGTGAATTGGGCTTTTGTCTCCATCTTGGTTGGTTTATGTCTGGACTTTAGATTTAGATTTCTTAATTTGACACGTCACTCCATTGAAATTTACTTTTTTAGTGCTTCGCTTATATCTTTTTGCAATATACTGTATTTATATATGTGTGTGTATATATATAAAAATAAAATGACCTAATTTATTGTAATGTACAGACTATGCTGGACAGTACATGTATTAATAATACTACCTCTGGACTATGTTAGTCATTCTGGGACACTTGCCAAACAGCCGGAGCAACAGGGAACCAATAACTCACCTGATAAGAATCAAGGACTAAACCTGCCATTACATCCTGACCTATTTTTCCTTTGTCGGCAGGTGAATTGATTTACCGATCCTTCCTGGTGCAGCTCGGTGTTGCAGGTGTTTTGGATACAAATCAAACCAGTGGACTTGCCTCAGTTGCAATGTGTATTGTGGTTTATGCAATGCAGTGTTTTAATGTCCCTGCTCCAATTGACAACAGTAGAGAAGATCCAATAGAAGTAGAAGGAATGAAGAAACTTTGGGCAACAATGAACAGTGTGGAGATTGTATTTGTTCAGAAAGCTGAAAGCAGCTGAGGAATCGGTGCATTAAAGAGCCTTTGCTCATTGGTGTTTCTGACAGGAAGACTTAGAGCTGTGTTTTCCCAACTTAGCAGTGGGAGAAACTCCAGCTGTGTAGAAACACAACTGAATACAATCTGTTCAGTTGTCATACAGAAAACAAATGTTGAACTTGTATATTCCTTCACCTGACTGCCCTCATCACTGCCAAGCTCCTCTGATGGATCCTCAGTCGGTTGCTGCCAGGCCTGGTGGATCTCACCCGGGTCCTCCATCATGGCCCCTGTTGACTGATGTACATGTGCAGTGGCTCCGGCGTAGAGCTGTGAGGTCCTCCAGTGTTGAGGGGAAACACTCCTCTAGAGATCTGGAGTGGGTTGATCTGGTTCCATAGATCAAACCCGCTTCAAGACCAACCGTCTCCACTGGTCTTTGATTTGAATGAGTTTCTAGCTAGTCCTCGTCTCAGATAAGACTTATTGGCCCTTACCGGTTCTTGAAAGGAGAAGCGTACCATCAATGGTTGCATGACACACATGTGCAAGGCGTCTTCGTTTGACAGTTTCAGGTTATGCCGTGACTGACGTGACGTTAACGGGCGTTGTCGTCTCTTTCAGTGCTGGACGATGAGAAGGTGAAGCATTACAAGGTGACAAAAAACGCGAGTGGCCAGTACTGCGTGTCCCGGTCCAGGACCTTCCAGACGCTGAAGGAGCTGGTGGAACATTACTCCAGGGGTGCCGACGGCCTCTGCGTCCGTCTGGGGACTCCGTGCAAGAAGGTGAGGCGGCGCAGCATCACAGGGACGAAACTCCGTTCTGTTACGGCTCTTTAGTTGCCCCTTGACCCCGCCCTCTGTGCAGATGGAGGTCCCGCTGCCTTTCAGCATGTCCTTTGACACAGTGGACCAGTGGGAAATTGATCGCAAGTCCATCAAGCTCCTGAAGAAGCTGGGCGCCGGACAGTTCGGGGAAGTTTACGAGGGCCTGTGGAACGGAACCACCACAGTCGCCGTGAAGACTCTCAAAGCTGGTACATGCAGATCTCAGGAAGTGTCACATTGCTACTCTCCTGAAGATAAAGGCCGTTACTGAGGGGATTCTACGTCTTTCTGCAGATTTGGACATGCGAGAAATGACAAATGAAAGCTGATTGTTTCAAGTCCACAATCAATATACAATGTGAATGTTGGCAATTTAATGTATTCTTTTACAAAGACGCAGTGTTAAACATGGAATTATCTTGAAATTGTAAATTTTCATGTCTTGTAAAAAGATTTTTCCAAACTCTTACTTACTGGCTCCGAAGCAAAAGGGAAATATTTGAGTTGTTATCTCCATGGTTCCAACCATAAGGGGAGTTTATGGGGTTCATTATTCTAACTATATACTTATTCTAAATCATTTTTGTTGGATTATCTCTGCAATACTCCACAGATTATATCGAAGACATATTTTGGGGTCTTGGTTGAAACGTTCAGTGTGACCCTGGATTGTAGCTAGCGTCGGCTTCGATGGTTCTTCAGTACAAAAACAAGAGAAGGTTCATGAGCCAACACGATGATGAAATGTCACCTTCTGTTTCCCGTTACTGGACAAACTGTAGTGACGTGTAGCCTGATGCCAAAATACAGAAACTTTCAGTTCCAAATTTGTCTGTTTATGGATCCATTCATAAAATTGTCGTTGAGACTTTCAGATAAACGAGTTTTCATCGGAGGATGTCTGCCCATTCAGACCGTCCTGTTTGGAGCTCAACACTAATCCTGGTTGCCTTCTCGCAGCTAAAGCTGAGAAATGCGCTTTAAGTCCCTTTCCACATAACCTTCGGGTTACCCTCACATACTAGGCTTTACTATAAATGACCAGTACCTGTGATCGCAGCCTGGTGTGACATGTTAGAAAATCCCTAACAAGACGCCGTTGCTCAGGTACCATGGACCGCCAAGACTTCCTGAGGGAGGCCCAGATCATGAAGACGCTGCACCACAAGAGGCTGATCCAGCTGTACGCCGTCTGCACCATGGAGGAGCCCATCTACATCATCACCGAGCTGATGGAGCACGGCAGCCTGCTGGAGTACCTGCAACGTAAGAAGCTTCATCCCAGGAACAAAGCCTGCGACGACTTCTGAGTGTCGTCCATCTCTAACATGGGATCGTTAGCCTCGGTTCATCTCTGGTCTCCTGCGTTCCAGAGGATAAAGGCTCCACGCTGCACAGCTCCGACCAGATCGAGATGGCTGCCCAGGTGGCGTCGGGCATGGCGTACCTGGAGATCCAGAACTACATCCACAGAGACCTGGCGGCCAGGAACATCCTGGTGGGCGAGAACAACATCTGCAAGGTGGCCGACTTTGGCCTCGCCAGGGTCTTCATGGTAAATAACTCGTTTAACTCGAGGCTTCATTCACTTGACTGCTAACAGTTGGCCACTAATACTTGACCGCTGACACTTGGCCGCTAACAGTTGGCCGCTAACACTTGACCGCTAACACTTGACCGCTAACAGCTGAATAACCCTTGGGCACTAACACTTGACCAGCAATGATTGGCCACCAGCTGTTGGCCGCTAACGGCTAGCAGCTAGCTGTTGGCCGCTAAAGGCTAGCAGCTAGCTGTTGGCCGCTAACGGCTAGCAGCTAGCTGTTGGCCGCTAACGGCTAGCAGCTAGCTGTTGGCCGCTAACGGCTAGCAGCTAGCGGTTGGCCGCTAACGGCTAGGAGCTAGCGGTTGGCCGCTAACGGCTAGGAGCTTGCTGTTGGCTGCTCGCTGATAAGAAGCGAGGAGCTAGCTGTTAGCAGGTAGCTGCGAGGAGCCAGCTGCTGGCTGCAAAGGAGCTAGCCGCTAGGAGCGAGCTGTTAGCAGCTCAAGAAAGGAATGGATAAAAGGTGATGAGAATGCTCCAGTGTGTGAGATAACATGTGGTTGTTTGTAGAAGGAGAGCGACAACGTGTACGAGCCCAGAGAAGGAGGTAAATTCCCGGTGAAGTGGACGGCTCCCGAGGCCATCCACGAGAACAAGTTCACCATCAAGTCTGATATCTGGTCCTTCGGGATCCTGCTGTACGAGATCATGACCTTCGGTCAGATGCCGTATCCCAGTAAGTCTTCCGCCGTTATCTTTCCTTCCTCATTGTTCACTGACCAAGGAGGGGAAATCTCTTATCAACTCTCCTGGCGAGCGTTTCGGTTCAGTCCGTCATCGGGTTTCAGCGGCTTTAAATGAAATATTACACTTTAATGAGACGACGTCTCGGTGGGTTCAAGTCCACTTTAGATTTATTGGGGGGTTTTATCATCTGACCAACAGTTTCCAACGGTTGTGTTGAAATAATTATATCTCCATTAGTTAAAAAAACAAATCAAAAGCAGTGTAACTTAAACTTTCTGTGGGACGACAACAAATGTAAATATTATCTATTATATTAGTTTGACTGATCAGTTATTGAAAGAAGTGACAAAACTGTCAAAACAACACATCTTTTGTATTCACAAAAAAGAACAATTGATAAATTGATTAAGATTACCATTCATGAAAATTTCAAACAAAAACAAATTAATATTTTTTCCAAATTAAAATCAAGAAAAAAAGAAACTAAAATGTTTTAAAAAGCAAACAAAGCATGGGTTTTCAAGAAAAACAATCAATAAAACAAAAGGAATGCATGTAAATATATATATATATATATATATATATATATATATATATATATATATCTCAGTATGGACAAAAATAATGAAACAAATGCATGATTTTCAAGAAAGAAGAAAATCTAACCGTGACAACTGGACAGTCATCAGTGCTGCAACCTGCAGAAGTAATCTGGATACTCAAACAGCAGCTCACAGATCGTCTCCTCCAGAAGTACTGGAACAGCAAGTTTCAGTTTAAGAAACAACTCAGACACAGAATTTTAGCTTTTATTTTGATGGCATTTACACCTGGAGGTGTGAAACAACTCAGGATAGGTCATGTGTCCAACCCTCTGATGGATTCTCCTCTTTCTCCTGAGGGCCGCTCAAATATCACATAAATACTGCATTTGAGAAGAAAATTACTACGGAACAAGTTGAATTATCTGTCCATGCAGAGAGTAACTTTTCCTTGATAAGAAATCTTGAAGTTAGATTTTTAAATCTAGACTTGATATTAAACCAGAGGTGTGCAACCTGCAGCTCCATGAATCCGTCAGAAAATGATATTTAAATAAATATTTGTCTTTTAATTTTATGTATGGACACAGTCATTTCAAAAATAACTTTTAAAAAAACCAACTAAAATGGGTAAAAATATCGAAAACCACAAGAAATGGAGAGAAAATACTGCACACAAAAGCTTTAAGAGAAAAACAACTAACATGATGGATTTCAAAAAGAAAAATTTGCTTAAAAATGGATATAAAAAAAAAGTGAGCCAAAATGATTAAAAGTTGTCTATTCAAAGTTCTGAAAATTGAAAATCAGGCCATTCAATCATCAAAATTAAATATGGAACTTTAAAAACTGCTCACCTCATTTTAAAGGTTAAACGTGTTTTGCGGCTCCAGTTAAAATGTATTTGGTGAAAAATGGCAGATTAAACTGTCAAATCAAGGACTAAAAATAAGCAAGTCGCCTTCAAAACAAGTCAAACAAGATTTGAAATGTGGACAAGTGCCAAATAGTTTCCAGTGCCGCTCTGTGGTCTTCATGTGGGTTCATCCCCTTTCACAATAAAAGCAGTCTTTGTAGGTTACACTCCAGGATAAACCAGGACCAGTCACACAGAGAACGTTAACGTTTGAACAATGGACCTAAAGGGCCGAAGCGCTCGTCTGTCTCGTGCTCATGACTTCTGCTCGCGTGGGAAGAAGGATGTTTTTCTTATGAGTCGTTTCAGACGTGGAGATGTAAATACCAGGAAATAAAAGCTGAAGTTCTCAACTGGTGTCTCATATTCCGGTTGATCTTCAACAGTTGATCTTGCAGTGAACAACAAAAGCGAATTACTTGGCCTCGACTGAATGAAAACAACGTGTCAGGGTGAAGGAACATCCTTTTGTTCAGGATGAACGTTTCAAGATCAACGTCAGTGGAACTGCAGCAGCAGGTTTCTAGCTTCAGTCAAACATCAGTGTGTTGGTGGCATTTCATCACTGTAATCTCTTATATTGAACACTATTTAGCTTTTCTACACTTTTTTTAACTAACAAATGCTTCTCTTGTAGCTTTGTGTATATAATTAATATATTAAATGTAATAAAATTAAAATTTCCCACCATATTATTATAATTTGACTCGTAAGGAAAGAAGAAATGTTCCTGTAAGTATTCTAAAGGAGTCGTATTATGTTGAATCCACTTTCTAAAGGTTTCCAACAGTACTGATCGTCTCCATACACACAACGACGCCCCAGAAGTGTAGACAGTGTGTCCTCTCTCTCCCGGCTTGTTCCAGGTTTTAAAAAGTGTGTTGCTCCAAGCAGCCAATCAGAAGTCAAACCCTATAGACCAGGGGGGTCAAAGTCATTTCATTTGAGGGGCCACATCACCCTGATCTGACCTCTGACCTCTGGAGGCCCAACAAGTCCAACGTAACATATTAAACTGCAGATATGGACAAATGTCAAAGTCTTTCCTTCTTTTGATCCTTTTATAACTGCAAGAATTCACCAGTCTATTCTGAAATATACATATTAAAGTTAATCAGATATTATATTTGCAAAAAGAAACCCCAGTCACCTGATCTGGATCTCGTATTCGAGATGAAAACAATTTGTCATCATCTGGACATTGTTTTGAGTTCGTGTCTAAAGTATCATTTCACATAAGTTGGACTCGTTGTTTTATTGTGAAAGGCGTTGCGTCATGTGACCTCCACAGACGCATTAATGTCGGGGGTCAAATTCTGACCGAGGGCGGTTTTTCCAATCTGGTGTTTTTAGATCCGCCTCTTGTCAGTTTTCATTTTTATACTTCACACTTCAAAAATCCCACGGCGGCCGGATTAGGTGGTCTGGTGTTTAGCCAATCAGAATCAAGGTAGGCTCCTCCCACAATCAGGCAGCTCTGCTCTGGCACATGGCACCACGAGAGGAAGTACTTCCTCTTCCCACAGATGGGCGTGTGTGGGCGGAGCCAGTCCAGCTCACACAGACACAGCAGATTGTGAATGTAGCTCCTAGGATCGATATTGAAATAGAAAGAAGAGTTGAAACGCTGCAGAACTTTACCGTGAACGTTCCTCTGGAGACGGTCGGAGCCGTGGGGTTGAACCCGTCTCGTCTCTCTGCAGCCATGACCAACTTCCAGACGGTGCAGAGCATCACGCAGGGCTACCGGATGCCTTGCCCCCCCAAGTGCCCCAAGCCGCTGCACCACATCATGCTGGACTGCTGGACCGCCCAGGCCCAGGACCGGCCCACCTTCGAGACCCTGCAGTGGAAGCTGGAGGAGTTCTTCGACCAGGACGTCACGTCGTACGACAACGCCAGCCGCTACTAGGACCCGCTGGGGGGGGGGGGGGGGGGGGGTCTGGGGGAACCGGCTGTGGCTGGGCGGCCGCAGACGTCATGGAGGACTCGTCATGCTGGAGGACTCGTTCTTCTCCTGTCGGTCTGGACCAACAGGATCCACCACATTCCTCCACCAGATCCTCCTGAGAGGACGGCTGGCTCACATTCAACTTTTTAACAAGCGGCAGGGGACCAGGACCAGGACCTGGACCAGGACCAGAACCTGGACCAGGACCTGGACCTGGCCAGACAGCGGTACCCGAGGATTTCACAATCAAACTGTCAAGAGTTCAGCTCTTCTCTTTATGAAGGGTCATGAAACACACACACACACACACGTGTAAACATGTGCTGCCCCCTGGTGGCCGGCTGGAGAGTTTGAGTTATGCAGGAGACCACAGCCTCTTCAAAATGTCTTAAAAGGTTCTTTTGTTTAGATTTTTACCAACTAATCTGAACTGCTTCAATAAAATACTGTAATTCTAGTTAAAGTCAAACTTTTGTAATAAAAAAACGTTTTTTGTATCTGGTTTGTGACTTCAGTCTCACAATTCTGACTTCTTTTCAGTCGGATCATATAATCTGACGGAAGAAGAAAAAAAAGTTTTTACTTTGCTTTAGATCTAAAAATGTGTCATTTCTATTTCTTTTATGATTTTTTTCTAAATCAGATCAAAGTCACTTGTTTCATTGGAAAAGACAGAAATCCTCAAATGTTTGGTTTATATTGACAATTCTGACCTTAATCTTAGAAATCTTAGGTTTTATTGTACAAATTGGAGGCAGATTTCTCAGTTTAAAGACAAATTAAATTCAAACAAGATAAATTCCATGAATCACAATTCTTAGATTAACGTCAAGCTTTCCCCTTCCCTTTAAATAAAATCATGACTGAACAACTCAGTGAATTTGTCTTGATTTATATCTGAATCATTGAAGAAATTTGCCCTTTTAAAGCAGAATTCAGACTTTCTTTTATCAAAATTTGGTTTTAGAGTTTTTAAAAGAACCGTGGTTGAGTCTTTTTGGGAGTATTTGGATCCTCAGCATCTCCTGAAGTCTGGCGTCTGCCTCACAGCTTGTTTTTAATCCTGTGGACTGACGAGACGGTTGACGTTCGACTGGTGATGAAATCTTCTGCACACATTTTAAAACACGAAGGAGAAGCTGCTTTCACGATGAACTGAATGAGGATGTAAATAGAAACGTGCACTTTTATTTGAAACCTGTTTCTTTCATGCTGTGACTCTTATAAACCAGGTGATGAAGTATCTGTGCTCTCTCTCTGTGTCTCTCTCTCTGTGTCTCTCTCTCTGTCTCGCTCTCTCTCTGTCTCTCTGTGTCTCTCGCCCTCTCTCTGTCTCTTGCTCTCTCTCTCTGTCTCTCTCTCTCTCTGTGTCTCTGTCTCTCTCTCTGTCTCTCGCTCTCTCTCTGTCTCTCTGTGTCTCTCTCTCTCTGTCTCTCGCCCTCTCTCTGTCTCTTGCTCTCTCTCTCTGTCTCTCTCTCTCTCTCTGTCTCTGTCTCTCTCTGTGTCTCTCTCTCTCTGTCTCTTGCTCTCTCTCTCTCTCTCTCTCTCACACACTCTCTCTCGTCCAGTTGTATGTTTTCCAGTTTGCACCAGCAGCGTTTTGTTGTATTGATTTTAACGTTTTGTTCTTCTGCCTGATCGACCGATGATGCAATTTCCTGATTTCTGATCTCGTATTATATCTGCTCCCTGTTGGCATCATGAACATCCTGTTAAGTGCACATATTAACCATGACAGTGTTTGTATGCAACGGTGTCGTACTGAATGAATCTTGTTGTACAGCTACATGATGTATGACGGCGACCTCGCCGGCCTTTTAATTGTTGATTAAAAGTTACAGTTGGAATCAAACATCATCTGACGTTTCATTGTTTGGTGGGACAAACTTTTATTCACTTTACCAAACGAAGAATGAGTCTGGACCCGAGGTCCATTATCGTAGCATCAGCTTTAATCAATCATCTCTAGTGTCAGTTTTATTGTTTGGTTTTTACTGTATTTTCTTGTTTATAATCTTCGATCGTATTTTTTTTAATTTGTCTTCAGCCACAGTTGTTTGGACTTGCTCTATAAATAAAGCTGTCTTGAGGAGTTGAGGCCTTCGTTGCAGGCCTCTGCTGTTAGCAGGACGCTAACGCTGGTGAGCTGCTACCATCAACTCTCCTCCTCCGTGGAGGAGCAGGAGCGAAAACCCGTTTGAAGAGAATCTCTCCAAAGGCTTTCCATGAGGTGGCTGAATTCCAAGGTGTGGAATCCTCTGGGCCCCGACCAGCAACCGGTGACTGGCTGAGCGTCACTGCAGGACCCCCTGCGGTGGAATGAAGATCAGGCAGGTTCCTGAAGGCCCCTTCATGTTTTGGCATCTGCAGACTGTGCGCAGGCCGCGGCTGATACATGATTGCATCCATACTGCACCCCTGGTTCACTTCTATGATGTTCCATAACGGAACCCGACGGTCCATAATGTTCCATAACGGAACCCGACGGTCCATAATGTCTCACATAGAGCAAAGTAAACAAAGTCTGTCCCTTGTATTGGCGACACTTGCACACCGGAGTCCTGAGTCAGTGTGTTTATTACTTCCTCCTCTGGTATAACACACTGGGTTGAACACGCAACACTACTGCCACCTTGTGGTGTAACAGTGTAACTGCATGAACTGGCAGTACTAGTCAATACATCTTCATCTTCCCACATCTCTTCAATTAACCTCTTCGGTTTCTCAATCTGCCTTTTAAGGCGATCCCTCAGTATAACTCTTCTTGGTTTCATTTAATTTCTTTCACATTTCTTTTTCAATGCCAAAGTGTCCTTCGAGCACTAGCTTCAACATTTGCGATCTCACGGAGCCCTATGTGCCCTTTGACAAAACCCCTTCCGCCACAGACAACTTCCCCTCAAAGTGCTGGTATGGCTTTGCTCGTTTCACTTCACAATACAATTTTTTTGAAGGTGTGAAAAATGTAAATATTTTAAAGGGGTGTTTATTTTGTGTCTGCTTGGTTTCTGTACATGGTAAAAATAACCATCGTGGACAGAAAAGATAATAATCAATATAATAATCGGCATGTGAACGAGGTAAGTTCAATTATTTTAAGCTGTGTACAAATTAAATAGATTTTTCTGAGTTTCATCATCATGACATAAAATAATTTTCATTATTACACAATTTTGATATTGGATGGGTTAATTTTATTCTCCAATCATTACTAGGACCAACCAATAGGAACAACCAATCACAGCGTTCATCAGACTGCATCATGTATATCAACAGGGGCGACCACACCTCCTCATTAAGATAAACGTTGCTGTCAACTCCTTGATCAGAGTTGCTCTTAGACACTTCCTCAATCACTTTTAAGCTGAGATTCCTTGCTGGGAATTTTTAGGCTAAGTTAGGAGCGATGACCCAGCCTGACCCAGACATGAAAGATAAGTCCAATTGAAATACATTAGTTTGAAATTTCTTATGTGTAACGGGGAAAAAGGGACAAAACATATCACAGAATAGGAAAAATAGATATAATTTTGTGACCATTTGACGAACTGCCCTGAGACTGGGTTCTTTGATCTAGACAAACTTGCATCACTGTTTTCTAGCTTTCAAGTGACATCACCAAGAACAAGGCAGACGCTTTGTTCTTCTTTGATCTCAAAATGACATCACCAGAAACAATGTAGATAGAAAGAACCAGCAGATGGCAGTAATGCAACTTTAAGACACAAACTACAGAAACGAACTTCTCAGCAAGGTTATTTTCTAGCTCCAGCTCTTTGAACACGCTAGTTAATGAATTGTCAAAATGCCCATCCTACTTTTGGGTTGGGTTCTTGGTACAATCCTCACGAGAGCCATCAGGACTGGCATCAATCATTTTAAAGATAAAGAAGCTTTGGACCCCACTGGAGATGAGACAAAGCGAGCCGCCATCAACAATGACATAGATGAGATGGGGCCGGCCACCGTCAACGCTAATGTAGATGAGATGAGGCGGGCCACAATCAATGCTAATGTAGACGAGCCGAAGGGGGCCACAATCAACGCTAACGTAGACGAGATGGGGTGGGCTGCAATCAACCCTAATGTAGACGAGACGAGGCGGGCCACCATTAATGCTAATGTAGACGAGACAGTTCAGGCCACAGCAAACGCCAACATAGACAAAATGGGGCGTGCCGACATCAATGCTAGCGCAGATGAGACGAGGTGGGCCGCCGTCAACGCCAACATAGACAAGATGGGGCGGGCCGATGTCAACACTAATGGAGACGAGACAGAGCGGGCCAACGTCAACGCTAGCGTAGATGAGACGTGGCGTGCCGACGTCAACGCTAACGTAGACGAGACGGGGCGGGCTGCCATCAATGCTAGCGTAGATGAGACGGGGCAGGCCGACGTCAACGCTAACATAGACGAGACGGGGCAGGCTGCCATCAATGCTAGCGTAGATGAGTCGGAGTGGGCCAACATCAACGCTAACGTAAACGAGACAGGGCAGGACGACATCAACCCCAATGTTGCTTTGGCGATACAGAGCAGAAACGCAGCCAGGCGGGCTTCAACTTGGTGGGCCGGAGCCAGAGCCAGAGCCAACGCCAATGGAGAAGAGGCGAGGCAGAGAAGAGCTAACTCTATCCTCATTTCTGTGGCGATACGGAACAGATACAGACAGCAAGCCATAGCCAGGCAGGCCGCCTACCACTACGGCAGACACGGAGCTCCGTATGCTTCCATCAGACATCGCTTCGAGCCGAACCTTGCCAGGGGAGATATACGTGGTAACTTGCCACCATATAGACCATGGTTAAGGGTGCCACCAGTGGGCCCCGGTGGAGATGGGGCAAGGTTGTCGCCTCCTTTTGTTAATCGCTTATGAGTCGTAGCATCCCTTGAGAGCATGGCTTTGGCCATGGAAAAAGGAAATGCAATGTAAAGAACCTGAACATGGGCACGGTGAAGGCCACAGCCTTCATAAAACAACCTGTTTGGTTTACACTGATTACAGTTTCGGTTACAGAAATAACCCCAAAACCACAACTAAACCAAGGGCGAGGAGAAACCTGAGAAACTCATCATGTCTGGACCACCTGGACACTCTATTGATTGAAGACTCAGTCACCAGGCAAGTCATAATGAGAAAGACTGAAAATCTGACTGTGGTCGACACAACAGTGCAGGAGCTGACAGCGATGTTACCCACTGTTCAGTCTACACATCCCAGCCACATGAACATCGTCCTCCAAGCAGGCTCCTTTGACATACTGCGGCGCAAGACTGGTTCTGAGGTCCTGGCAAAATGTCTTTTCACTCCTGATGGAGACTCTAGAGGAGTTCGAGTCGCCCTTTAGTCGCCCTGTTAGAAAAGCAGCTGTAATGCTAAAAGAGCTGCTAAAAGAACTGCTAAAAGCAGCTGTAATGCTAAAAGAGCTGCTAAAAGAACTGCTTAAACACAGCTGTAATGCTAAAAGAGCTGCTGAAAGAGCTGCTAAAAGAACTGCTAAAAGCAGCTGTAATGCTAAAAGAGCTGCTAAAAGAACTGCTTAAACACAGCTGTAATGCTAAAAGAGCTGCTGAAAGAGCTGCTAAAGGAACTGCTAAAAGCAGCTGTAATGCTAAAAGAGCTGCTAAAAGAACTGCTTAAACACAGCTGTAATGCTAAAAGAGCTGCTGAAAGAGCTGCTAAAAGAGCTGCTAAAAGCAGCTGTAATGCTAAAAGAGCTGCTGAAAGAGATGCTAAAAGCAGCTGTAATGCTGAAAGAGCTGCTAAAAGAACTGCTAAAAGCAGCTGTAATGCTAAAAGAGCTGCTAAAAGCAGCTAGTAGCTGAGCCGCTAACGCTAGCTGCTAAACACAGCAGCTTCCGGCTCCTTACAGTCACATGAGGCTTTCAGCAGCTCCAGTCAGCTTGGAGGTGAAGTTCAGCACCAATGACCGACTCACCTCCCTCCAGTCGTTCAGCTCACATGACCGAGTCACCTGGAAAATGGAAAGAGTCGTTCAGTGAGTCAGTCAGTAGTACTTCACTGTGTCGTTCACCTGGTGAGCGGTGAGGCTCCGCCCCTCCGCCCCTCCCTCACCTGAAAATCTGCAGCTGCGCTCCGCTCAGAACGTTTCTGAGTGACGGTGGAGGAAAAAATAAACACATCGTTTGTTTCACAAAGCTTGTAGAGATAAATACATGAATAATACCATCCATCCATCCATCCATCCATTGGCTACCGCTTTATCCGGGGCCGGGTCGCGGAGGCAGCAGTCTGAGCAGAGTTGCCCAGACTTCCCTCGCCCCAGACACTTCCTCCAGCTCCTCCGGTGGCACCCCAAGGCGTTCCCAGGCCAGCCGAGAGACATAGTCCCTCCAGCGTGTCCTGGGTCTGCCCCGAGGCCTCCTACCGGAGGGACATGCCCGAAACACCTCCCTCGGGAGGCGTCCGGGGGGCATCCGAAATAGATACCCGAGCCACCTCAGCTGGCTCCTCTCGATGTGGAGGAGCAGCGGCTCTACTCCGAGCTCCTCCCTGGTGACTGAGCTCCTCACCCTATCTCTAAGGGTACGCCCAGCCACCCTACGGAGGAAGCTCATTTCAGCCGCTTGTATCCGGGATCTCGTTCTTTCGGCCATGACCCATAGTTCATGACCATAGGTGAGGGTAGGAACGAAGATCGACCGGTAAATCGAGAGCTTCGCTTTTTGGCTCAGCTCCTTCTTCACCACGACGGACCGATACAACGTCCGCATAACTGCAGACGCTGCACCGATCCGCCTGTCGATCTCACGCTCCATCTTTCCCCCACTCGTGAACAAGACCCCAAGATACTTAAACTCCTCCACTTGGGACAAGGGCACTCCACCGACCTGGAGGGGGCAAGCCACCTTTTTCCGGTCGAGAACCATGGCCTCGGATTTAGAGGTGCTGATCCTCATCCCAGCTGCTTCACACTCGGCTGCGAACCGTGTCAGTGCACGCTGGAGATCCAGGCTTGATGGGGCCAACAGAACCACATCATCCGCAAATAGCAGAGATGAGATTCTGTGGTCCCCAAGCCGGACCCCCTCCGGCCCCCGGCTGTGCCTAGAAATTCTGTCCATATATATGATGAACAGAACCGGTGACAAAGGACACCCCTGCCGGAGGCCAACGTGCACAGGGAACAGGTCCGACTTACTGCCGGCAATGCGAACCAGACTC
Organism: Blennius ocellaris; assembly: GCF_963422515.1. NCBI lineage: Eukaryota > Metazoa > Chordata > Actinopteri > Blenniiformes > Blenniidae > Blennius > Blennius ocellaris. The sequence continues at coordinate 20,669,912 of NC_137667.1, read as the reverse complement.
CTGCTCCGGGAATACAAGGACCGAACAGCCCTCAACAAGGGACCCCGGACTCCGTACTCCCGGAGCACCCCCCACAGGACATCTCGGGGGACGCGGTCGAACGCCTTCTCCAGATCCACAAAACACATGTGGACTGGTTGGGCGAACTCCCACGAACCCTCAAGCACCTGGCGGAGGGTATAGAGCTGGTCCAGTGTTCCACGACCAGGACGAAAACCGCATTGTTCCTCTTGGATCCGAGGTTCGACTAACGGCCGGACCCTCCTCTCCAGTACCCTGGAATAGACTTTCCCGGGGAGGCTGAGGAGTGTGATCCCTCTGTAGTTGGAACACACCCTCCGATCCCCCTTCTTAAAGAGAGGGACCACCACCCTGGTCTGCCAGTCCAGAGGTACTGTCCCCACCCGCCACGCGATGTTGCAGAGACGAGTCAGCCACGACAGTCCCTGCACATCCAGAGACTTAAGGAACTCTGGGCGAATCTCATCCACTCCCGGTGCCTTGCCACCGAGGAGCTTCACAACAACCTCGGTGACTTCAGCTTGGGAGATGGACGAGTCCACCTCTGAGAACCCAGTCTCTGCTTCCTCAATGGAAGACGTGGTGGTGGGATTGAGGAGGTCCTCGAAGTATTCCTTCCACCGCCCAACAATGTCCCCAGTTGAGGTCAACAGCTCCCCACTTCCACTGTAAACAGTGTTGGTGGAGAACTGCTTCCCCCGCCTGAGGCGCCGGACGGTTTGCCAGAATTTCCTCGAGGCCGACCGAAAGTCCTCCTCCATGGCCTCTCCGAACTCCTCCCAGACCCGAGTTTTTGCCTCCACCACAGCCCGGGCTGCGGCTCGCTTGGCCTGCCGGTACCTGTCGATTGCCTCGGGAGTCCTATGAGCTAACAGTGCCCGGTAGGACTCCTTCTTCAGCTTGACGGCATCCCTTACTTCCGGTGTCCACCACCGGGTTCGGGGATTGCCGCCACGACAGGCGCCAGAGACCCTGCGGCCACAGCTCCGAGCAGCAGCTTCGACAATGGAAGTGGAGAACATGGTCCACTCGGACTCAATGTCTCCAACCTCCCTCGGGATCTGTGAGAAGCTCTCCCGGAGGTGGGAGTTGAAGGCTGCGCGGACGGAGGGCTCGGCCAGATGTTCCCAGCAGACCCTCACAACACGTTTGGGCCTGCCGAGTCTATCCGGCCTCCTCCCAGTCCAGCGCATCCAACTCACCACCAGGTGGTGATCAGTTGACAGCTCTGCCCCTCTCTTTACCCGAGTGTCCAAGACACGCGGCCAGAGATCAGATGACACGACCACAAAGTCTATCATTGACCTCCGGCCTAGGGTGTCCTGGTGCCATGTGCACTTATGGACACCCCTGTGCTCGAACATGGTGTTCGTTATGGACAAACTGTGACTGGCACAGAAGTCCAATAACAGAACACCGCTCGGGTTCAGATCGGGGAGGCCGTTCCTCCCAATCACCCCCTTCCAAGTCTCGCTGTCAATACCCACATGGGCGTTGAAGTCCCCCAGGAGAACAATGGAGTCCCCAGTTGGGGCACTATCCAGCATCCCTCCCAGGGACTCCAAGAAGGTTGGGTACTCTGAGCTGCTGTTCGGTGCATAGGCCGAGACAACAGTCAGAGACCTGTCCCCTACTTGTAGGCGTAGGGACGCAACCCTCTCGTTCACCGGGGTGAACTCCAACACATGGCGGCTGAGCTGTGGGGCAATAAGCAAGGCCACTCCAGCCCGCCGCCTTACACCGCGGGCAACTCCAGAGAAGTGGAGTATCCAGCCCCTGTCGAGGAGCTGGGTTCCAGAGTCCAAGCTGTGAGTGGAGGTGAGCCCGACTATATCTAGCCGGTATCTCTCAACCTCCCTCACAAGCTCGGGCTCCTTCCCCCCCAGCGAGGTCACATTCCATGTCCCAAAAGCCAGAGTCCGTGTCCGGGGATCGGGTCGTCGAGGCCCCTGCCGTCGACTGCCACCCAATCCACACTGCACCCGACCCCTACGGCAGCCTCTGTGGGTGGTGGGTCCACAGGAGGATGAGGAAGAGGGGCCCGCGTCGTCCCTTCGGGCTGAGCCCGGCCGAGTCCCGTGGGCAAGAACGCGGCCACCAGGCGCTCGCGTGCGAGCCTCCACCCCGGGCCTGGCTCCAGGGTGTGGCCCCGGCTGCGCCAAACCGGGCGACGTCACCTTGCTCCTCTTGCGTGTATCCATGGGGGTTTTGTGAACTGCTTTTAGTCTGACCCGTCGCCTCGGACCTGTTTGCCTTGGGAGATCCTACTGGGGGGGCAAGCCCCCCGACAACATAGCTCCGAGGGTCATTCGGGTGCTCAAACTCCCCCACCACGATAAGGTTGCAGTTCAAGGGGGTGATGAATAAGACATGGACAATAAACAATGTTAAAATACCACTGTCGCGTGTATTGTGTTACATTTAATATTGTCCCCTATACTTAGTTCTGCCCTATCAACGTCATATTTTTTATTGATACTAGTAAAAAAAGAAAATCAGAATGTTGGAAGGAAAAAAAAACTATAAAATCCTATGTATATATTAATATATACTGTATATCTGCCATTCTGGATGCCAGGTATTTATTCAGTTTAATCATTTATCTAATTTATTTCCTGGTTCAAATAAACCTCAGAAACAACACACATAGTCTAGAATAAGGAGACCAGGATCACTAAAAACTACTGTGTACTTATTGTTTATCTTCCTCAGAAGTGTTTCATCATTTCACAATGAATACATGATTCTCCCCCTGGTTCATGTCGCAGTTCAGCCTCCAGGTCCAGGAGGTGGAAATAGTACGCAACTGAATCAAATGACTCAAATGACTCAGACAACCGATTCACTTGGATGAACGACTCAAAAACCCGTGAGTCCGCAACCTTTAATGCTCAAAGAGCCAGTTGGTCACATTTCCCACTGAACACAACACCCAGAGAGACGCACACCCCTGCACCCACATGCCGACGTTGTCACTCACAATATCACTGTGATCTCCTTGATACCTGTCTACACTGTATTAATTTGAATAAATTAATACATTATTCATTCATAATAAAAGGCACCACCAGAGAATCTGGAAATAGCTAATACTAAAATATTGTTTGTAAAAAGGTTCAATTCAGTTAGTTCATATTTCTGCGTAAATATAACAATCTTAATTAAAATGGAAGGTGTGAGATCCGAGCACAGACTGTTACAATCCAGTGAATGTCAACAATAAATACATAATAATTACCAGGAATCGATTAATTCAGCTAACAGGTCTTTATTAACAAAAATGTATTCATTTAGAAATCATCTCATAAATCAACACATTTAAGTATCACATGTCACACACTCACATCTGTGTGTGTGTGTGTGTGTGTGTGTGTGTGTGTGTGTGTGTGTGTGTGTGTGTGTGTGTGTGAGATGCGTGATGAGTGATAAGTGACGAGAGTGGGTGTAATGATCTCGAATGGAGGCCAGAGGGTTCAGTATGGTGACCGTGATGACCAATAGTGGAATGTGGCGGCAGGCAGAGGGAGAGCGCAATGACTCAATGCGACCACCAGGCGGGCGTAAAGAGAGCTTGCGATGTCCCACGCAGCCACCAGAGGTGTTTGTCTCGCTCTTTCTGGGAGTGTGGCGGTTGCCTAGCGACCAGATAAACAAGATGCGTAGCGAGTACATATGTGGGGGGTCTTGGAGCAGCCCGGTCTCACCGGAGGAGAATGTTACTATAACGACCGGACAATGTTGTTTTTCCCCGGAACACGAAAGACCTTTCGCATCCCGGGGAAAGACAACGCCGTCCAGGTGCAGAAGTAAGCTTTGTGTTGGCAGGCACAGGGAACTGTGTGACTGGAAGGAAAGAATTAGGCTTGCAGCTGTGTTGGCCCAAAAGAAAAAGTAATCCCATTGTTTTTTCACTCGTCCAGCAAGTTAAAAGGTTCTGGACCCGGTCAATGTGAGTTAACACGCAGCTCCTTGTGTCCCTGTACAAAGTCCCGTGTCTTGCTCGATGCGAATCGTCTTGGAGATGGGTGGGGGGTTTCACGGTCGTGCTTTTGTACCTGCGCGTCGTGTTCCGGTTCCCTGCTGTTTTCAGGATGGCCTTGGCCAATCCAAGCAGGGTACGCTTATGAGTTTCCAGGGCATTTCCTCCTGTTGTTGGTGGAGCCTTTGGATCCCCCTGGTGGTGAGGTGCAGGAATGCAGCTTCCAGGGGCGGTAAAAGGGGCCCCCCCCTTGTTGAGGGTCATGTGACCAATGGCGCATTTTTCCATTGGTTGACCACATGTTCTTTGTTCTCAAAGAAATGTGGTCACCCTTCCTCCAACCTTTGTAAGGAGGGAGTAAACCATGGATGCAAGTCCCAAAATGTGTAACAGCGAAAAAAGGGGCAAAACGTGTCATAGAACAGGAAAAATAGATTACATTTTGTGACCGTTTGACAAACTGCCATGAGACTGGGCTCTTTGATCTAGACAAAATGACATCACCGTTTTCTCGCTTTCAAGTGTCTGCTTTGTTCTGCTGTCTTTGTGGTGATGTCACTTTGATCTCAAAATGACCACCAGAAACAATGAAAATGAAAGAGCCATGCCATTTTAAGAACGCAAACTTCTCAGCAAAGGTTACTTTTGAGGTGTAGCTCCAGCTCTCAGAACACTGTGGTTTATTCTTTGCTCGTTAACACATTTTCAAAATGCCAATCCTACTTTTGGGTTGGGTTCTTGGTGCAGTCATCGCAAGGACCACCAGTACTGACTTCAAACATGATGAAGAGAAAAAAGCTTTGGACCCCACTGGAGACGAGACGAAGCGGGTCGCCGTCAACAATGACATAGGCGAGATGGGGCAGGCCGCTCTGAACGATGACATAGATGAGATGGGGCAGGCCGCTCTGAATGATGACATAGGCGAGATGGGGCAGGCCGCCGTCAACATGAATGTAGACGAGACGAGGCAGGCTGCCGTGAATGATCACATAGAAGAGACGAGGCAGGCCGCCGTCAATGCTAACATAGGCGAGGTGGGGCAGGCCGCCGTCAATGCTAACATAGGCGAGGTGGGGCAGGCCGCCATCAACGCTAACATAGGCGAGGTGGGGCAGGCCGCCGTCAATGCTAATGTAGACGAGACGGGGCAGGCCGCCGTCAACGCTAATGTAGACGAGACGGGGCAGGCTGAAATTAATGCTCACATAGGCGAGGTAGGGCAGGCCGCCGTCAATGCTAGCATAGGTGAGGCGAGGCAGGCCGCCGTCAATGCTAATGTAGACGAGACGGGGCAGGCCGCCGTCAATGCTAATGTAGACGAGACGAGGTGGGCCGCCGTCAATGCTAACATAGGTGAGGTGAGGCAGGCCGCCGTCAATGCTAACATAGGCGAGGCGAGGCAGGCCGCCGTCATTGCTAATGTAGACGAGACGAGGTGGGCCGCTGGCAACGCTGACATAGAGGAGGCGGAGGAAGCCGATGTCAACGCTAACGTAGACGTGATGGAGCAGGCCGATGATGACGCTAATGTTAATTTGGAGATACAGGGCATATGCGAAGCCATAGCCAGGTGGGTTGCAGACTTAGTCAAGTTGGCTGCAGCCATAGCCAGGCGGGCCACATCCAGATACAGGTGGGCCATTGTCAACGCAAACGTAGACGAAACGAGGCAGGCTGCCGTGACCGATCACATAGAAGAGACGAGGCAGGCCGCCGTCAATGCTAACATAGGCGAGGTGGGGCAGGCCGCCGTCAATGCTAATGTAGACGAGACGAGGTGGGCCACCGTCAATGCTAACATAGGTGAGGTGAGGCAGGCCGCCGTCAATGCTAACATAGGCGAGGCGAGGCAGGCCGCCGTCATTGCTAATGTAGACGAGACGAGGTGGGCCGCTGGCAACGCTGACATAGAGGAGGCGGAGGAAGCCGATGTCAACGCTAACGTAGACGTGATGGAGCAGGCCGATGATGACGCTAATGTTAATTTGGAGATACAGGGCATATGCGAAGCCATAGCCAGGTGGGTTGCAGACTTAGTCAAGTTGGCTGCAGCCATAGCCAGGCGGGCCACATCCAGATACAGGTGGGCCATTGTCAACGCAAACGTAGACGAAACGAGGCAGGCTGCCGTGACCGATCACATAGAAGAGACGAGGCAGGCCGCCGTCAATGCTAACATAGGCGAGGTGGGGCAGGCCGCCGTCAATGCTAATGTAGACGAGACGAGGCAGGCCGCCGTCAATGCTAACATAGGCGAGGTGGGGCAGGCCGCCGTCAATGCTAATGTAGACGAGACGAGGCAGGCCGCTGTCAATGCTAACATAGGCGAGGTGGGGCAGGCCGCCGTCAATGCTAACATAGGCGAGGTGGGGCAGGCCGCCGTCAATGCTAATGTAGACGAGACGAGGCAGGCCGACGTCAATGCTAACATAGGCGAGGTGGGGCAGGCCGCCGTCAATGCTAATGTAGACGAGACGAGGCAGGCCGCTGTCAATGCTAACATAGGCGAGGTGGGGCAGGCCGCCGTCAATGCTAATGTAGACGAGACGAGGCGGGCCGCTGTCAACGCTGACATAGAGGAGGCGGAGGAAGCCGATGTCAACGCTAACGTAGACGTGATGGAGCAGGCCGATGATGACGCTAATGTTAATTTGGAGATACAGGGCATATGCGAAGCCATAGCCAGGTGTGTTGCAGCCATATCCAGATACAGGTGGGCCATTGTCAACGCAAACGTAGACGAAACGAGGCAGGCTGCCGTGACCGATCACATAGAAGAGACGAGGCAGGCCGCGGTCAACGCTAACATAGGCGAGGTGGGGCAGCCCGCCGTCAACGCTAACATAGGCGAGGTGGGGCAGGCCGCCGTCAACGCTAACATAGGCGAGGGTGGGGCAGGCCGCCGTCAATGCTAACATAGGCGAGGTGGGGCAGGCCGCCGTCAATGCTAACATAGGCGAGGTGGGGCAGGCCGCCATCAACCGCATCAGACACGGAGAAATACGAGCTGTCAGAGATCGCATCAGGCTGAACTTTGCCAGGGGGAGATTTGGGTCATCTACCATATAGACGCTTGAGAAGGATGGCACCAGTGGGCTAGCTTGGAGAAGGGTTCAGTTTTCCTTCTATTAGACGCACTGAGGGCATGCCCTGAGCTACACTCGCCATGGAACAGGAGTTTCTCCTCCAGCTCCTCCTCCCTACTGCTGCTCCTCCTCCCGCTCCTGCTCCTCCCCCCCTCCCCCTCCCTGCTCCTCACATCCCTCCTGCTGCTCTCTTCTGCTACTCCTCAGGTCTGCTGTGTAAGGACTTAGTTTATTTACTGTAGTTTACTGATGAAACATTCTCCACAAAATACAATGAAATGAAAGTATGTATGCGTTTACCTATCTATCTGTCTATCTATCTATACATATATACATACACATATATGGTAGAAGTGTCACACAGGAGCACGGCACCCCGTGCTTGAGGTCTTCAAGCGGCTGCCAGGAGCCCCCCACCAACTGTTGGTGGATGGCACCCAACAGCATGGTCCTATGGAGCGTCTGTGGTGATGGCGATGAGTGCTGAGGATTACCATGTCGAGGAACTCTGAGCAACTGCACAGACTGAGGTCGTAGAAAATCCACTACTGCGTCCACCTTTGACATAATGGGGGTTGCTCCATCCCTGGTGATGTGGTGCCCGAGCCAGACAATGGCTTCAAAAACACACTTTACTGGATTGATGATTAGTTGGCTGAGCCCAGTGAAGAGGGCCCGTAGGTGGGTGAGATGCTCTTCCTTGGAAGCGTTTTCATCAAGAATATTGTCCAAGTAAACAAAAATGAACAGCATGTCCAGAGGACTGAATCCATCAACCGCTGAAACGACTGCGCAGCGTTCATCAATCTGAATGGCATGCGCAGGTACTGGAACAGCCCGAAGGGGGTATGACTGCCTTCTTGGGGATGTCTGCTGGGTGCACTGGAACCTGATGATGTCCACATACCAGGTGTCAGGAGTCCCACACCTCGCTCCAGCACCGGATCCTCTCTGGCACTCCTGCAGGCAATCAGCTAATTGATTGCCATGCAGTCTTAAGCCCTGCAGTGAGGGGGGTCCGGGGCCAGAGGATTGTCTATTCTGCAGTCCGTGTGGAGAGTTCCCTGTTGGCTGCTGCCGCAGGTGAGTCGGTGTTGTCCTCCCCGGGGTGGTTCCCGTTCCTGTTCCGACGCCCGGTTCCGTTCCAAGAAGTTCCCCGTCCCGGTCCTGTCCCGGTTCCGTTCCAAGAAGTTCCCCGTCCCGGTCCTGTCCCGGTTCCGTTCCAAGAAGTTCCCGTCCAGGTCCCGTCCCGGTTCCGTTCCTAGAAGTTCCCCGTCCGGGTCCCATCCCGGTTCTAAGAAGTTCCCCATCCGGGTCCCGTCCCGGTTTCCAAGAAGTTCCCCGTCCGGGTCCCGTCCCGGTTCCCAGAAGTTCCCCGTCCGGGTCCCGTCCCGGTTCCCAGAAGTTCCCCGTCCGGGTCCCATCCCGGTTCTAAGAAGTTCCCCATCCGGGTCCCGTCCCGGTTCCAAGAAGTTCCCCGTCCGGGTCCCGTCCCGGTTCCCAGAAGTTCCCCGTCCGGGTCCCGTCCCGGTTCCAAGAAGTTCCCCGTCCGGGTCCCGTCCGGTTCCTAGAAGTTCCCCGTCCGGGTCCCGTCCCGGTTCCTAGAAGTTCCCCGCCCGGGTCCCGTCCCGGTTCCTAGAAGTTCCCCGTCCGGGTCCCGTCCCGGTTCCAAGAAGTTCCCCCGTGTTCCGTCCCGGTTCCAAGAAGTTCCCCCGTGTTCCGTCCCGGTTCCAAGAAGTTCCCCATCCGGGTCCCGTCCCGTTTCCAAGAAGTTCCCCGTCCGGGTCCCATCCCGGTTCCCAGAAGTTCCCCGTCCGGGTCCCGTCCCGGTTCCAAGAAGTTCCCCGTCCGGGTCCCGTCCCGGTTCCTAGAAGTTCCCCGTCCGGGTCCCGTCCCGGTTCCTAGAAGTTCCCCGTCCGGGTCCCGTCCCGGTTCCTAGAAGTTCCCCGTCCGGGTCCCGTCCCGGTTCCAAGAAGTTCCCCCGTGTTCCGTCCGGTTCCAAGAAGTTCCCCGTCCGGGTCCCGTCCCGGTTCATAGAAGTTCCCCGTCCGGGTCCCGTCCCGGTTCCTAAAAGTTCCCCGTCCGGGTCCCGTCCCGGTTCCAAGAAGTGTTTCCTCAATAAAACATCCCCGTT